>NW_016690187.1:8137341-8174815 GCF_001604755.1 Lepidothrix coronata
AAATAATAATACGTGCGATAGATACCCAGCCAATAAATAAATGTTAACCTCACCGAGGTTTTTGTATGCAGGATTTGATCTGAAACAAGATGGCCAATAGCCCCGCTTTGTAGATGGCCTCATCAAAGCGGCTGCGCTTCCAACTAAAGGTGGCTTCACCCGGCCGAGCCAGCTGCCAGCCAAGCCACCGAGGCGCTCGAGTGGGGCCAGCCGGTTAGAAATAAATACTTTAAAAATACTCTCAATATTTTTTTAAGTGTAATGGCTCTTTGTGTGATGCCACAGTTTGTTTTACTCTATTAATGATTTACGACTTGCTGTCTTAATTAATCCTTACATAAACTACAAACACCAGCCACTGTTACAACTGTTCAAGACTACTCTCTCAACTAGCTCAGACCGATTATACTAAATAGGTGAAATGTAAGTCACCACGGACCTGAATCGCTCTCCCGAAGTACTGGTGAAGAAACTCTACAAATACCCACATAAATACATTAAGACGAGGATAAATAATCAGTGATACAAAAAATGTCTCGCTTAAAATAATAAATACATATCATTTAGTCCAATGTGATCCTTACGTTACGGAGGAATTCATAAATTAACTTCTCTGAAATAAGCTTACACGCGGGCGAGTTCCCACGGCTTACGACTGGTCTAAAACACCTCAGCATGACGCGCTGCTAACACTACGGCATTTCTAAGACTTACCTTCAAGTACATCATTACCAGCTTATCAGTCCCTCGGTTGGCAGTATATTGCACTGTCATGCTTAAAACAGCTCT
The DNA here is from genome assembly GCF_001604755.1 of Lepidothrix coronata. Lineage (NCBI taxonomy): Eukaryota > Metazoa > Chordata > Aves > Passeriformes > Pipridae > Lepidothrix > Lepidothrix coronata. The sequence goes on from NW_016690187.1 coordinate 8,138,131, forward strand.
AAGAGAAAGGCTCCTGCTCACGGACCTACTCGGGGGTGCGGAAGAAAGAAGGGAGCTGCTAGGGGAGACAAATCCACTAATACTGTTGGCACTCGAGAGCACAGTAACACTGTCCCGTCAGAAAAGTGAGGTAATGGAGAGGGGAGCGGGCCCCGCCGGCCGCCGCCCCGCTACAGATGCGTGAGCTTGGGCGCCTCCTGCATCCGTCCCTGAGAGGTGTGGTGAGAGGAGAGGTCCGTGTAGGTAGGGTGGGGGTCGCAAGGTCCGTGGTGGTGGCCGCCGGGGATCTGTGCGGCGCAGCTGTAGTCCACGCTAGCGGAGGAGGGGTGCTGCAGGTGCCCCAAGTTGAACATGGGGCCTGAGGCTGGCATCGAGTCCACGAAGTTGCCCCCCACGTAGACGGGGCTGCCCTGCAGGCTGGGGTTGGCGAAGCCGCCGCCGCCGCTCTGCATGGGGTGGGGGTCGTACTCCGCGCCCGCGTAGCGCTTCTGCTGCGGCAGGCAGCTGCTCAGCGGCGCCGTGTAGGCGGCCAGCCCGTACATGCTCTGCTGGGACTTGGCGAAGGAGGTGGGCGAGGGCGCGTCGTAGCTGAGGCTGTTGACGCCGGGGAGCTGGCTGGAGTAGCCGACGTGGTTTGGGCCGCTCAGGGGGGGGCTGCGGTCCGGGGACTGTCCGACGGGGGAGTGCATGATGCCTTTGGCTTTTTGGTCCTTTTTGTACTTCATCCGGCGGTTCTGAAACCAGATCTTGATCTGCCGCTCGGTCAGGTTGAGCAGGTTGGCCATCTCCACACGGCGCGGTCGGCACAGGTAGCGGTTGAAGTGAAACTCCTTCTCCAGCTCCACCAGCTGCGCGCTGGTGTAGGCTGTGCGCACCCTCTTGGAGGCCGGCCCGGGGGGGCTCTTGTCCTCGCAGCTCTCTCCTGCGGGGAAGAGGCACAAAGACACGTTGGTCTCCCTAGAAAACCCCCCCTCCCCTTCCTCCCGGGGTCCCTCGGAGACCCGCCGTCCCCTCTCGCTCTGCCGGCACCCAGGGAGTGGGCACAGGGAACCCGGGGGTGGCCTCCCACCCCTCGCTGCTCGACATACACACCCTCCCTCAGCTAGCTCCCCCAACAGACCCCCAGCGGCCCCCCGTCCAGGCGCTACCGAGAGCCGTCGGGGCTGCGCCTGCCGCCGCTGGGCTGGTGGGGGAGCGAGGCGGGAGCCCCTACCCTGCCCCAGCTACAGCGCCTGGCAGGGCCGGGACCCCAGAGCGGGGGGTGTAGGCGATAGTAGCTGGAGGAGTAGGGGACAAGATGCGGGACCAGGGGGTTCAGCCAGAGGGGTTCAGCCCGAGGGGCTCAGCCCCACCCCCTGGGCAAACAGTGGGCTGGGGCGAGGGTGTTGGGCTACCTGGGGGGGCGCAGGTGCTTTTCTGCTTGGAGTTCTGCCGGGACTCCTTCATCCAGGGGAATATCTGCTTGCTGAGAGTGGCGGTGGCCGAGCCCGAGGAGTTTGGGCCCCCCTTGGCTTTTTTCGGAGGGGGCACACTGGGAGGGGGGTTGGGCGGGGAGGAGGGCGGCAGGGCCGGGGGTTGCTGCTCGCCCATCCCCGGGGGCTGACTGCCCCCGGGGCCGCCCCCGCCCGGCCGCATGCAGCTCCCGCTCAGTTCGCTGCCCTTGTGGGCCGGGGCGCGTCCGGGCGCCGAGCCCTGGACGGAGCAGGCGGAGCCGGGGTACTCGCTGTCCAAGCCGGCCTGGCCGTAGGGCTGGTGGGCCGCGCCGTAGGGGTAGGCGTCGGCCTTGCTGTAGGTGTAGCCCCCGAAGAGCCCCGCGTTGTCGTAGTAGGCGGCTTTCTGCATCCTCTGCTCTGCGATCGCCGAGGCCCGCGGCCCCCGCTCAAATAACATTGACCGCCGCCCTGCGCCTCACGTCGTCGGCCCAGGCCACTCGCAGCCACCTGGGGAGGGAAACAGCGGGGACACAAAAGAGGCTTTCAGTGGGGGGAGCCCCTCAGCCCAGCACCCTCAGCCTCAGCCTCCCCACCATGGGAGGACTGGGAGACATCAAGGAAGGAGCAGGGGACATCAAGAAAAGAGCAAGAGACACCAGATTAAGAGCAGGGGACACAAGGCAAGGAGCAGGGTCGCCAGGCAGGAGCCCGTGCAAACTGGGGCACCCCAGGCAGAGAGCAGAGTACACCAGGGAAGGATCGAGGCACAGCAGTGAAAGAGTCACCCAAGAGCGATGGTGCAGGGGGGAACGGGGACACATTGGTGGGACTTCTACAGGCCACCTTTTGAGGCATTCTGGGGCATGTTTCATTGCTTTGTTTTGTCTTTGGACTGTTCCCGCTCGAGTTTGGCTGGATCGCCCTCCGCGGTTCTAGGCAAGGGCCCTCAGTGAGCAACTGTGCTGGGTGGTGTCCCCAGAGACCCACCGGCCCATTTCGGCCGGGAGCACCCGCGCCCCCCGCGCCTCACGCGTGCGCACGGCCGTGCACGGCTGACATGATGGATGGAGCCCGGGCTGCGGCCGGGCAGAGGCAGAAAAATCCCGTCCCCTTTGTAAACCCGCCCTTCTTCTTCCCCTGGATTCCTCCAGAGTTAAAGTATAACCGGCGCCATTCACTCCCTTCACTTTGCACTATAAAGGAAGTCTCAGGTCAGCTCCCCTATTTTAATTCTGTGATTAATTAAATTCCCTCACCCAGCGTTTCTCGTCCTTTTTATTTGTACCCAGTAGAAAGAACCCGAGACATTTGAGATAATTTTTAGAGGATGCTTTTCTTCTTCCAGCCTGTAAATTTATGGCGCTCCCCTCCGCGCCCTCCCACATCAGGCTGCTCACACCGAAAACGCAAGGTCCCCCTAGGGCAGATATATTGGGGCAGAGCTGTTGCCTTCCTCCTTGCTGCTCCCAAAACTTCTCTGCGTTTCGTACAACATGGAAACTGTTCCGCATTTTGTTGCGGCTTTCTAATATTCCCTCTTCCTATTTTTCTTGTTGTATAGGGCTTTTCTCCGACATTTTTGGTAATTTTGTAAATTAGCACAGGCTTCACCTGGCAATGTAAGTGTGTAACTCAACGTATCTTAAGATTTGTTGTATTTCTGCAGGATTTAAGCCTATTAACGTACCAGAGAAGAGTAGATAGAAATTTTTGAACACTAACCGATAATTATAATTCTCCAGCCTATACTTAAACAATACTACCACAGTATTCCTTTTTCTCCCCCAGCAATTGGTCCCGCCAAGTACCGCTTATATGTTCTCTAAAATTCACCGGGAAACACATCTCTGTAAGTAAAAATAACCTCAGCGAGCTGCGATCCGCGGCCCCTCTTGCAGGTTTATCCCATGTCACAAAACGCCGGGGTCCTTTTCTTCCCTGAACAAAAGCTTGGGATGATCTTTGAAGCTGATGGAAACGGGAAAAGAACTGTACTTCTCTCCTGGAAAATTTCAGTTTAAAAAGTCTTTGGGAATGAACGGTGGCGATACAGATGAGTTTTAATACACTGTGATAATCTTGACGAGTCTTGAAAGTATTTTTGTCCAACTAACTCTATCACTCGTTTCCCACTTCTATCATCTACATTTTCAAGAGCGGTCTGGACTGAGGACTTTTGTTAGCACAACACTGGCCTAAACGTAGGCTTTTATGTGCCTTGTGAAATATAGTTCCCAAAAGAATACGCAGAATCTTAAGAAAGAATATTGCTGTTAAGCTGTTAAAAGCCTTATTTCTTTTCTGAAATACCAACTGCTTGTGAACTCTGCTTGAACCTAAAAAGGAGGCTATGGGCCATAAATCACATGGACAATGCTCAACTGTTTGGTGGCTCATCTTTAGATCTTAAAAAGAGAGAGAGGGAGAGAAAGAGTGAGACCTTTCCAGGGTTTGATTTTTCTACGAGTGCAAGGCCTGGGGTGATGTTTTTATAGGTAACACCAAAGCGGGGGCTCAACACTTGGTGGTTTGGCCAGAAACAGCCTCAAGGGGGAAAAAAAAAAAAAAGTGACATCCAAATGGTGAGGCCGAGCTGTGGGAGGTGGGCTCGGAGGCACCGAGGGTAGGAAACCGCAAAGTATCCATGTCTGTGTTTCAGATTTCCCTTCCTCCTCTCTAGAAAGATTTAACCTCATCTGAACTGTTAGGCGTTGCACATGACGATGAGACTTTTTGTCCTGCCACTGGTTCCAGCGCTTTTGGGGGATACCGACCCTCTAACGGCTCTGCCCGGGGAGCAGCCGGGAGCTGCGTCCACCCGCGCGTGTGCGCGGAATGCGGCTGGCCCACACTGACACCGGCCCGGCGCTGCCAGGCGCTTTCCTCCCGACACTTTCATATTAAGCAGTTCTCCACTAAAACTTCCACTACACTTAATTCTGCTTCGGATCAATATCTAATATGATACCGAATAAATAAGAGGCGGTGAGAGTGGCCAGCGAAGCGGTTATTAAAGCAGCCGGAGCTCTCAGGGTGCATATCAATGCACCTGTCATTGCGGTTTGTAACAAAATTTATGACTGCTAGCGCCGTGGCAGTAAACGCTCCGGCCAGGAATGAAAAGGAAAACACTTCCCAAGCCTCGGCACTTTCAGAAGTGCAAAGCAGCCGGCGCGTAGGAGGGAGCCCGGCAAAAGAATCCCCCGCTCGGCACGTTTCCCGGCCGCCGGCCCGGGGCAACCCTGTATATAAGGAAAGCGCTGGAGCCGCCGCCGGACCTGGCCGCGGGCTGGGCACCCACCGCTGGGGCTGCGCTTGAGCCTCAGACGAGGGATGTCTCGTCTTTGAGGGCGCTGAGAGCTCTGGGGAGCGCGAAGGAGCCCCACGAGATACGGAGCGGTGGCCACCGTGGGGCCTCAGACCAGCTACGGAGCCCCCCCAGGGAGCCATCCGCTCCCCGCGGCTGGGTCCAGGGCTTGGCTGCTCCCCAGCCGGGCTCGGCTCCCGCGGAGCAGGGGCCGCTTTCTATGGGCTGTTCATTATCTGACGTGGGGGGCGGCGGCGCGCCCCGGGTGCCGCCGGCGAGGGTTAGACCGGGAGCCGCCGGGCGAGGGTTAGACCGGGAGCCGCCGGGCGAGGGCCCGGCTCGGCGGGCCGGGGCCGGGCTGTGCTCCCCGCGACGCGCTTGTCGCGATAGGGGAAGCGAGAGATGGATGGAAAAGGAAATTTAGAGAACTCACCACACTTATGTTTTTTCTTGATTTTTGACTTTAACTGTGTGAGTAGGATCTTCAGGTTCCTTTGGATAATCCGTGGGCACGGACCTGCAACAGAAGTGATAACTCTCAGCGGAAACTGCTTTGTTTTGGACTTTCTTCCTTAGGACTTTGTTAATAAATGCACATCTCGTCCTCAGCCCCTCACCGTGTCTCTCCGTCCGCGTCAGACCTTTTACAAGACAAAGGGCAGATGTTTCTCTTCATTTATTAATAGCGCTTTGAGAGAGGCGGGGAGCAAACAAACGAGCAAAATACTCCGGTTGCGGGTCGGACCCGGACAGTGCGGCCTGCAGCAGCCGCTCCGACGGGCCCCGCACACCGGCCGCGAAGCAGCGCCCGCCTCTCCGAGCGCGCAGCGGGGGCCGAGACGCGGAGAGGCAGCGCACGAGGGTCCGGGAACGCCTTTGCAGGGGAGCTGCGGGCACCTTCGATGGTCAAAACCATCGCGCCCGCACCCACGGCCCGCGGAGCCCTCGGCGGAAACGAAGCTAACTCGAGTGTCTCTCCATTTCTCCCCCCTAGACCCCAAATAAGACAGAGAGAAAGATAAGCGAAGAAGCCCCAGCACTGAAAATGCACCGCAAATAGTTGTGTCTCGAAATAAGTATTTTGCGTTTGGCTGTGCAATGTGTCGATTCAGGACTTTAAGAACTTAAGAGTGCCAGAAAATCCCCCACAAAGAAGCCCAGGTCATTATAAAGACGATATCTAGCCACCATAAGCCTTTGAAATGACCTTTGGCTCGTACAGCAATAACTCACCACTTAATGAACAACCAACGGAAGCGCCTCCGATAGCTCACAACACAACAGACCTTACAACTTTCCACCAAGTCTTCTCTCTCCCTAACCAAACTCAGTAGGATGCTACATTCCCCTTCCAAATCACCTTAATTTATGCTGGCAAACAGGAGTTAGGGAAGTGGAGCTTCATGATTACACATGATGCTCTCTCAGGTTCCTGGTCCGGGCCTGTCCCGGTAACGTCTTATATAATATATTCACGTGGGCGTACGTCAACTTTAAGTGCCTTATTTTTTTTCAAGATAATTCATTAGAAATAGCACTTTACAGAGTGTATGAAGGCAGCCTAAGTTGGGTTGCACTTTAGCCCCTGAGCAGAGAGATCATAATATTGCAAACCGAGTCATTGTTAGCTGCTGTTGATTAACACGGTAAGTTTTCATTTCGTGACTAATTAATTATCGACTTCTCATCCCTTTCCGAAGCAGCTTCTCAGCCTCACAAGCGATAGCTTTCTTGCTCTAGACATGCTTTATTTAGCCAGAGCTTGGCCAAATACCAAGATTTCCACGGCCACAGGAAGAGCCCCCAAAGTTTGTACTGCGAAGAGAGGAGTCCGGGCACGCTGGAGTTGTGCTCGACTCCCAGCTCTCGGAGAAGACGTTGCCAGAGCTAAACCCAGGGAAGTCTTTAGAATTATTTAGGTGCGGGACCAGTATAGATATTATTGAAATTTTAGGTGAAGTTATAACTGAGTGCTTCCATCGAGCCAAATGAAATGCTGCTTGCAGTAATTGGATTCAGCTGACTAACTTGGCAGGCCAGCAGCTTGGAGGCATACAGCTAAGAAAAATGTTCACTGCTTTTAACTTCTGATCGAGCAGAGCAACACGCAATAGAAAATAAAAATAAAAAAATAAACACCTTAACTTTCTCCCTTTCCCTTCGCCTCCCGCCCTGTTTCCCGCGGGGCACTCCGACCCCCGCGGAGGACTCGCCCGGGTGACTCGGGGCGGTCAGGGTCTGCTACAGCCTTACACACGCTCCTGCTCGACAGCACAACTCCGGGCTTTACGCTGGAGCTCTACAACAGACAACCGAGAGTTCACCCGAGCTCCACGCAGGCCACCAGTCAGTGGAAACAGGCGTTCCTGGGAGAGCCGGGCTAGTTGCAACAGCCCAAGAGGGAGCTGAGATGTAAGTGTATTGGGAGAGGCTGTGTGGTCGCTACCAGATCCCTAGTTCGCCCAGAGAGGCACCGGTCCCCCCCAGGCGTCTTCCCACAACCTTATTGATCAAACCACACAAACGCAGGACAAGAAACTTCTCAGTAGATAAATATCAAGCCATGCTTCAAACAGCATGTGTAACTCGAAGGCATGAGCATACCGGTAATAGCAGCACTAAAACAACTAGGGGAGGAAAACAGCAGCCACTAAGGAAAACGAATCCACGGAGAGGGGAAAAGGTTCGGGAAGACACTTGGCACGAATATTTAAGAGACCCTATATAAGAGCTACATTACCGATGAGCCTATTTTAAATCGCCCTTTACAAATCAACACGGCTACCCCCTGCCCGGCTATCCACGGCAACGCATTAACGTGATGCTCAATCTTACTTTGGCAATGGGAGCATCTAGCAAAGTTGTCTCTCCCTCCTTTCTTTGCTTATTTGTAATTCCCTTCCTGAAACCACCCAAAACTAGGAAAAGGATAGGGTTAAACGTAATCCTCTAGCCTTTGGAAAGGACTCCACTTTTTATTTAAAGAACATAATACAAAGAATATACAGCTTAAAACGTTCAAGGAGGTGGAGACCACTCCGTATAGTCGCAGCCGCTATGGGCAGAGATCGCAAACAAATTCCAGACCGTCTCTGAGTAAAGGCGATAATACAGCCCCTGCGGTTAAACGTCCCATTTTGTCATGCAGTTGCTTACCTGTGTATCAATTTATCATAAACCTGGGTTCCTCACTTTTCAGGATCTGCGCTTGCAGTTCTTAGAATATATCCTTCACCCTTTGTCTGCAGACAATACTCTCCTAAACCTGATCTTGCGGTTTTACAGACATTTCCATACACCAGAATGCCCGATAGAACGAAAACAGGCTCAGGCTCAACTACCAATAAAAGAAAGCGAGTGGAAATCGGAATTTGTTGGGCTTTAAAAAAAAAAAAAATCAACACACAACCCTTTAGCCATCAGCGTCCTGGAACCAACGACAGCAATTGGCCGGCTCCTGGTTTGTTTTGGTTTTAAATCGTGCGGCCATTGATGAATTTTGGGGGCGAGCAGGAGAAATCCCTTTATAATCAGAAATATAGGCACTGCCTTAAAATACAGGCATATTGGCCCACGTGATCGCAGAGCAGCGCGCCGGGGCCGAGGCTGGCGCGCTCTCCGCGCCCCCGCGCAGCGGGAATGCCGCGCCGGGCCCCGCGGGGCGGGCGGCCCCCCGCGCCCCGGCCCGCCCGGCCGCGCTGCCCAGCCCGCGCTCCTTCCGCACCGCGGCCGCGCCGCCCGCACTTACGCGCCCCGCGGGGCCGGCGGAGCCCGGGAAAAGGTGAATTCCGCGGGATGATCCCAGGGCGCAGAAATTCCCAGAGGAGACAGAGGAGGTATTTGGGACTCGCTGCGGCCCAGGGCCTGTGCCGGGGGCAGCTCCGCCGCAGCGCTGCTCTGGCGGATAGGCGCTGGGGCCCACTGGTGTGCGCGAATTTTTGCTTTCTCCGTACCGGGAAGATGTGGGGCAGCGGGGACTACCCGTCTGGAGGCTGAACAAGCGCTGGGAAAAAAATCCTTATGACATTTGTGCGTGTGTGTGTCTGCCCTGATCCTGCCTCCCTTCTCTGTGTGTATGAAGAGACATAGAGCAAACCCGGTGTATATCCGTCATGTGTGCCCACAAAGCTCCCTAACAATTCCAGTTCGGCAAAAAAAAAAAAATATATGCATATATATATATACACACATATATTAGCTCCTCTGATTTTTCTAACATATCTGTAGCTATAAATACACCACACCTAATCTAACATCTGCTATGATTTCATTACCATCCAAAGCATGGGGATGTGACAGTAACGTATTACCTTACAATACTAACCATAAGTGCATTGTAACATTTATCTAAATTACATTGCTTTTCCTGACTTTGCAAACCAGTTATAAAAAGATTGGAGTCCAGTGATGGAAACATAAGTTTAATGTAAATTATTGTGTATGGCTTCGGATTTATAATCCTATATTTCTTCGAAATGATGCACTTAAATCTCGCCTCAAGTAAGAGGTAATGGTTCTTTATATCCTTTTCCGTCAGCCATATATTTCGGTGTCTGGATAGTTTTGCCGAGCCCCCCGCGCTCGCGTGTCTGTGTGTACATACAGCAACCCCTACACGCACAGCGTGTTCTGCATACTTGTGTACATACACACAAAGCCGAACATAATTCTGGCCGCTGTTTAGACATTTTGGATGACGGAGAGGTCTTTCACTTCCTACACAAAAGTGCGAGGGAGAAGCTGGACAGGAGCAAAGAGCACGAAGAGGATTCAGAAGAAAACGTCTTTTCGGAGAACGGTTCGGAACCCCCTGGAAAAAAGCCTCACAGCCCTAGGGTGTCTTTTCAGAGTATAGGGAAAAAAAAAAAAAAAAAAAAAAAAAAAAAGACGAAATTTAACGTGAGCATGGAGGGGACGGCTCAAAGAAAGAAGCACCTTCGCCACCACCAGAATTAAGACATCGGAAAGGGGACTGAAAAAGTATTAAGGAAATGTTAATCCTTTGGCTGGTGGGACTCCAGCTTTGCGCGAATTTGTCTCCAGTAAGGATCTAAGACTTCTTCAATCGGAGCATATGTTCATAGAGCAATAAAACAGAAAGATTTACAGTCTCCGCCCGCCCCCCAGCAGCCTCATACCCTTTCAGGAATTACTTATGATGATTTATAACAACAACTCCGGCAATTGTCAAACTGATAAAATAGCCTGGGCTATATGCGAGAATAAACGCTCTTATGAAAGGGCTACGATTTATGTTCAGGTCCATTTTACTGCTTGTCTTGGTGGAGTTTGGTTTCTTTCCCGGCCCAATAGGATAATATAAAACTTCATTGATAAAAACGTAGGAGTCCTCGTGAAGTAGCAAATCTGTTCCTTAGTCACTAGCAAAGCACATAAACATTTGTCATCTTTGAATAATTGAATTAATGTGTTATTGTTTGAATGTATAATTCATAACATAGGAAACTTTGTCTCTGTCCTGCCTCCAAAACGGAAGCAATAAAAAGCTACAATCTAGGTTTTTTTGGAAATTACTCCAGCAAGGGATAATAAAGAATATCCTGTTTGCAGAAGGTATTTCCAGATGATTGGGATTTCACAGAGAAATCTCAGACTCGTTGTCCATATTCTATGGAGTTTACAAGGAGTGGCTTTATATAAAAACACAAATCCTACTTTCCCCTACTCCGAGCTATTGATCTGGGACTCGAAAGCCGGCATGCCCGCTTGGGGAGCTGGATTCGCCCGAGGCCCCCCGCAGCCCCGCGCCGGGCTGCGAGTCTCGGGCGAGCAAGGACGGAGGGCAGGGCAGGAGCGGACAGGGCGGCAGGGGCAGCGGGGCCGGAGCCGGCCTTTGTGCGGGCGGCAGGGGGAAGGCGCGCTCGGCGCTGGCTCCGGCCCCGCTGTCAAAGACGCACGGCAAAATTTACGACCCTGCTTGCGAAGGAGCTGAGGGCCTTTCCCCGCCGCTGGGACCGGGCAACGGCTGCCCTGACAGACGCATTGTTTCCTCCGCGATGCTCCGCGCCTCCCCGCGCAAGCAGCCGCGGCCAGCGCCGCCACCCCAGGAGGCGGGCGGGCGGTCAGCCTCCCTGTTCCGCGGTGCTCCGCGGCGCTCCGCGCTCGTCCTCTTTCCCCCGCTCCCTGGGAAGCAAAGGTCACCGCTTGCGCCCGGTCCGGTTCCCGGCCGCTGCCGAGCTGGAAATCAGGAAGCAGCGTGCCCTATTTGTCAAGTGTTTGACAGCTGAGTTCATTAAGGCTTAAATAAGGAGAAATAAAAATAAAAAATATTTACGTACCAGGCGTCTCTTTTTCAGCAGCTACCAAAGAGCTAGGTGTGCAGGGAGAGGGACTGCACTCTTTGTATATTATATTCTTGGGATCTCTTCAGTTTTCAAGTCTGATAGAGTCCTTTGCTTGGCAGATTAATGACGACTCCGTGTTTCTTAAGGGACGTGCTGAATTAATTATTTCGCAAATCACGTGGTCAGGACTTGTAGAAATCTATTCTTATCATCTTCCTTGCACTTTGAAATTCTGCCTGTTATGACTGTTCCTAGCAAGATTATTTTGGTCTCTAGGCTTGGGGGGAAGGAGGGAAAAAAAAAAAAAAAAAAAGGAAAAAGAATCAGGGGAAAGGGCTAACAAACATGGCCGTTGGAAGCGGTGTGGCTCTGCACCGAGAGGTCCCTATTTACTGTACTGTACAGTGAGTGGGGTTTGCTATTGACTCTGCCTTTCCTCTTCATTCTTACCTTAACGACTAGTGGTGATATAATATACAGAACTGTATTGATGTATCGGGAGTAACAGGAGGAGCTATTAAAGAGGAGAGAGAGAAGGTGTAATCACAAAATACGCCTCAATATTTAAACTTAGCGACTGTGTGCTTAGAAAGGCACCCTCACGCTCCCCTCCATGCACTCGGGCAGTAGAGACACATGTCTTCTGCTGTGCACCCTGCTCCTTGGCTGGGCTGAGCCAGAGACTGTATTTTTGGACTCGTGCCTTGACCACGCTCCAGGAGAGGACAAGCCCTCAGTGACAAGTACTTATTACAAAAATAGTGCGATCGACTTCTCCTGGCTAGATGTATGTGTTATTGTCTGAGGTGCTTACACAGGGGAGAAAAAAATGTTTGCCTTAGTTGCAGGGGGAAGTTTAAAATCTCCAAGTTTGTGTTTTCTTGTGATCTTTCTTTTGCATCCACTGTCAAAATAAGGGTTACTGCTCAGGAAAAGCTAGTCTCTACATTGCAATTTGAAATTTCCATTTCTTTCTTGCATTGGTTCCTTCCAGGACTCACCTAAAAGGCACACATCTGCGTGGGGATCGAGGTGACTTCAGGTGTGGCTCCTTGACTCCTACCACACATGCAGAAATCCGGGAGTCATTCTAGGAGGGCTTGTTAAATGCAAAGCAGCAGCAAATGGATGACAGGCACTTTTAACTGCAGCCTAAAAGTAAATATAGACTCCAGCTTGGCCTAGAGTCACACCATTATGGCTGGGGCAAACAGCAAACCTGTTCAAAGGGACATTTGGAAGGATGCTATGCAGAGTCACTCATCTTTTAACACTGTAATGATGGGAGGGACCAGCATTTTCACAGAAGAGAGATCTACCTTGTAAGCACTGTTTGTTCAAGGTACAAACCAGAATCTATTTCGCTACACCTTTTATTATTTCAAAATTATGTGGAGGTCTTACATCAAAACTACAGGCGACAGTTAGTATAAATAACGCTTTAATCAATGGCAGCAAAACATCAGCAAAGTCTATAAAAAGCATCACACTTTAACAGAGATGAGAATATTTGCTGAACAATGCGACCGTTTAACAAAGGCTCCAATGCACAACGTTCACCCATGATCAACAAAAATAACCGGCTTCGCTTCATACACAAAATATCTCTGGAGAAGGGTTTAAACCATTAAAAAATAAACCTCGGGTTCGTTTTGCACCGGAGATAAGGACCAGTGGGTGCTCCTGGTCGCTATTACAGACATTCCTGACCCTTCAGAGCATTGGCAGCTGAAAACTACTTCTTTTTGGTACTTTCTGCCTCCACTTCACCTATGTAAACCTATAGTGCCCCGGCCTCGCTTAAAGGGTGCTTGCAAACAGGGTTGTAAGAGCTGTGCCTGCTGAACCCAACACTCGTCCCGGAGTTATTAACATTTCAAAAGACAATGAGACAAATTCTGCTCGCAGCTACATCCCTGTTTGACTTCAGTGGGCGGGGGAAGGTAATCTGGGAGCAGAAGTTGGTCCTTTAACTTCGGGAGCCATCTCGGTCGATTAGAAGCACAAAGCAAGGATTTGCTTATCCAAGGCCATTATTTTCCAGAACTGTACCACAGATGCCAAAGTAGGTGTCTCTCTCTCAGAACACATTTTCCCTGCTCCCAGTCAACTTATCACAGACTTTAAGTAAACAGCGGGGGTCCGGGAGGGGGATTTTCAAGAAGAGCAGCTAGAGAGGTTTTACTTTTCCACACCCTTTCCCCCCCCCTTTATTTTCGTAGATTCGTCTGAAGAGTGAAAGGATGGCTTTGAACAGCTCTGGAGAGGAAAGGCCACTACCGTAGGAACCTGGTGTAACAAAACTTGAAAACTTGTCTCAGGAATTCCCTCCTCAAGCCCTGCTGCTAGCTGCTCTCCATACCAGAGAAAGGGAAGGGTATTTTGGGTCCAAAAGGTTAAGGGTTTAGAGGTCACTCTTCCCGGCTGAAATACAACTAATCGAATAGAAAATTTGTCCTCTGGGTGAACCTGTTCCTGCAATTTAGCCGAACTTCAGTAAAATACCTTTTCAGCTTCTCAACGTGAAGGCGCCAGAAAAAAAGACGTCTTTACTATGTATGAACTCGGTGCTTTTTGTCATAGAAACAATGATGCGAATAATGCGGGAATATCCATCTTTAATATCACGACGTGGAGATATTCAAGTATTGCCATGTGCAAGTCTGAGAACTGGGCTAACCCTAAGGAAGAACAAAGAGTTTTCTCCAGGCTCTAAAACAAAAGGCCAAGTCTTAAAGACACTTTGTGGACTTCTAGGAACGAGAAAAAGGCAGAAATTAACTGCTGGCCACAGTTAACACTGCTGGATACACCCTTGTTGAAAAGTTCGCTTTTTATTTTCGAATTCATTTAATCCCATTTTGGCCGCTGTTTTCCAGAGAGAGACCAAAAGCCTTGAGTCCTCGATGGGAAGCACCCAGCCTGGAGAAGGGCACGTTAACTCAGCCCCTGCTCTTTCCACCTCCCTTCAGTTTTGGTATGAGTTTCATTCTTTGCCCCTTTTCTCTTTAATGAAGGGACCACCTCGTTACAATTTCGACTATATGGTTTCTCTCCCAGGCTGCCCTGAGGGTACAGGAGATAAGGGCTGAGCTTTAAAATCGCCTGAGCGGAGGTGTAAGTGGCTGAGGGAGCTGGTTTGGTTGGCTTTCGTAGTTACAGCGCACTAAAACTTTGGCAACCAGCAGTGAGGGCCAAATCAGTGAGTATTAGACGAGCTCTATTCCCATGCAAGCCTTTCCTCTTTCCATGAAAGCAACTTGCTGAGCTTTCCAACCGTTGCAGTCATGTGTCGTGGTTTGCTTAAAAACAATCAGCGTTCTTAAAACAAACAAAAAACAACAACACCAAAAACCTAAACAAACCCAAACCACAAAAATCCAACAGACCAAAATAAACCTAAAACAAAACAAGACAGCAGCCAACATAGCCTATCTCTCTTTAGCAGAAAAGAAATTTGAAATCTGCTTGAAATAATGTATTCAGTTTTCAGCTTTGAATGGCTCAGGTTATATCAGAAATCACATTAACTTTTCACTTTTTTTTTGTGACAGTGGTAGTTCTATTGTTTGTTTCGAGTTTGTTGGGGTTTGGGTTTGTTTTTTTTTGGGGGGAGGTGTTTTTTGTGGTCTCCCCTCTTTTTTTTCATTTTTTTTCCCTTTCCATTTTTAAAATGAGGTATTGATGGTTTAAAGCACAGCGCTGAGCAGCAGACTTTGGAAACAGATTTCAAGCCTGTAAGCTCTGGATGGCACACGATAAGGAGCAGGGACGCTTTTCCTATTCACAAAGGAGGAAAATAATAAAAAAAGGGGGGACAAGAAAGTTGTGTACGTTCAAGACAAGTAAACATTACATATGTGTTGATGAGATTGGGAAGGAGAAATACTGTATTTCAGCTCCTTTTCCCCGTTTTTGGTTTGACTATTTTTCTTTTTGTCTTCACTCTTCTATGTAACAAATAAATAAATACGCTAACACTATCAGAACATAAAATAACCCGGTTTCACTTAATTCCTATGCACACCTTCTGAGACGTTATGGAAATGAGCAAGTATTTTCATCACACCAAGAAAGGTAAAGCAGCACAAAAAAAGTTCACATTTAATAGTCTTTATGTTCAAATAAAAGACTATACTATGAATTTCCTGTCCTCAACTTGCCCAAAATGCATCCGTGCCCAAATTACATGGGATAAAAAGACAATTAAAAGTATAAATCCCAGAATAAAGCATCCAATCTTCACTTTCGAATTCAAAACTGAAACACAGGACAGTTTCATTTTCAATGATTTATTACTTTTTAAGGACAGAAGGTCTCATTTAATATTTTCCCAATTCCCACTGCCTGCGTGATGGTTTGGTTTTTTTTTTTTCTTTCCCCTTTCTCTTTCTTTCCCCTTTTTTTGTTTTCCTTTTTTAAGTTGTGCTAGAAGAGGCAAATAAAATAAAGTCCAAAGTAGCGTCATTTTGTCTCCTTTGTACAACAGTACCTTAAAGAAAGATGACAGTTTCTCGTGTCCTTAGCTGCTACATGCAGGTTCTGCTTGGGCAGTGTCAGTTATGTACAGTACTGGTCAGAAGCGAAGGATGAAATGGAAAATTTCACCTCTTCTACAAAGTTGTCAAGTCAGTCTGATGGTCCTTGGAACCAGTTTGTAAATGGGGGTTTGAACCAGATGAAGAAGACCTGCCCTTCGTGTTGGGCAGTTTGTGGTCTTTTTTCCACTTCATTCTTCTGTTCTGAAACCAGATCTTGATCTGGCGCTCAGAGAGACACAAAGTGTGGGCTATCTCGATACGGCGGCGCCTGGTCAGGTACCTGTTAAAATGAAATTCTTTTTCCAGTTCTAGGACTTGCTGTCTGGTGTAAGCTGTGCGGGAGCGTTTAGGTTCCCCTCCGTTGTAATTGGGATTCACTGGGAAAAAAATACGGAGAACTTTACAAAGCTAATCTTGACTTGCCGGTTCGACTTTACAAAAGAAAACCTTATGAGCTGCGAGCATGTGGCCGGGCTGGATTCGTCCCAGTTGCTTACAATGGACGGGCTGCTCTCCCCCACGTTTGAGGCAGGCACTACGGGCACACGCAGCTAGGTAGTCTGGGAGCCTCTAGCAGGCTCCTAAAATGGAGTTTTATCCTGCACGGCAAAGCCCCGCGTGGCCAACAGCCTATTTCCTCAGCAATAAAAATTTATGGCGAGTGTAATTGGCCACCTCGGCTTAAAAAGCTCGTCCACGAGCCTGGCAGGGACTCGGGCAAGCGCCGCTGAGGACGATCGGAAGCAGGGTAGAAGAGCAAAGTAAGAAGAGGATCCTTACCCGAGTTTACATGGACTTTCTTCATCCAGGGATAAACTACTGCTGGCTGCTTAACTGCGGAGCCGTTTGGGGGTTTGAGGGCCGGCTGCTGGCTGCAGGCTCGCGAGTTGGACATTGGAGGCGGTGGACAATGCTCTGCTGGGCCGGGGAAGTGGCTTGCCGGGCCGGATTGCTCCTGTCCGTGACCCCGCGGCTGCCCGGCAGAGCCTTGGGCATTGCTACAGCTAAAGGGTTGCTCGCTGTAGTTTGACCGTGGATAGAGTCCCTGGTGCTGGAAATCAGAGCCTTGCGAGGCACTGTAGTACTCGGCCCCCTGCTCGCCTAGGTAGCTATTCTGCAAATATTCCTCGCAAGGAGGAAATTTGGGATCCACATACTTAGAGTTCACCATATACGAACTCATGGCCATTAATTTCTGAAGGTAGAAAATACTAATTTTTCTCGTGTTGTCTTTTTTTCCCCTGCCATAGAGCCCTCCTACTTGCTGTCAACTGAATAAAGTTAGGCGGGCATGTGACCGGCCCGGCCAATGGGGAGCCGGGCGCCCACCGCCGCATTTCCCCGCATTTCCCCCGATTCCACTCAATAACATCCCTCTGACTGGGTGACCCCCCTCTCCGGCGGGCCGCACCCCCAAACCAGGTACCGGAGGTGTAGGGGTACCCCGGGGCGGTGGCCGCTGCCCTGCCCACAGCCTTTTGTCTGAGCCGGCTTCCCCCAGCCCCGGGGGATGCAGACCCACCGCCTGATTTACCAGCCAGCATCACCGCCGGGGCTTGGTACCTTGCTTTAAATAAAATTAAAAAAAAAAAAAAAAAACAACAAACAAACAAACAAAAAACATCGAAAGGAATATACGGAGCGGTGAGCTGAAGCGGGGTTAAAAGAGAGGAAACCGGTAAGCAGTAGAGGAAAAGAAAAGCCGTCAAAGAAGAGGGTAATATGATGTACAATAGATCTGTCCTGTCTTTGTCTCGCAGAGGTCATCCAAAAGTTACCAGAATTTAGTTCTGCTGAATAAAATTAGGCAATCAGTAACTTCTCATTCGCTTTCAAGCCTCAATATATACGTGTGCATACGTATGCGCGCCCAGACGCAAACGCCAACGTTTAAATATAAATCTATACATGTATGTATGTAAAATCATACAGATGGCAAGAAACAGTTCACTTTTAACTACTAAAGTTCAATCAACTGAACTGGTGACGTCATTTAATTAGGTTAAAAATATCACGGGTTTAATGAGATAAATTCGGTCTTCATTCATCAATATCATGCCTGGAGCACAAGTAAATACATTCCAGTGAGACGAAGGCTGCTTTTGCTGCTGTCGTAAATATTTTGGTGTGATCTGGACCCTTGACAGAGAAATTTTGCTAACGTCTGGCATATCTAGCTAATTTATGAGTATCTTTTAAAAGAGTCATTCACTGATTGGTAAATAATTTCTTTCTCCTCCCCCCTTCCCCCCGAAAATTTGTAGCTTCTGGTGAGATTAATTGTTTAAATTCACAGATTTTCGGTGAAAGTTAGGACTGAAAGACAATTGAAGTTTAAAAAAAGTCCTAAAACCTAGCAATTAGGAGCGAGGCAGCAAAACTTTTATAATTTTTGAGTGTTCAGCACGCACATGCCTCTTGATTCCACCCGTATTTAAACTTCTAACCATTTGCAGAAAGGTGAAGTTTTTGCATCGACCATATATTCCCCTAGAATCGAATCTGTGACTATATGAATATCACACAAATTCGGTTCTACAGGGTATATATAGACAACGTAATAACATTCTGTTTTCATCTATAATATAGCAGGTCTTTTCAATTCTCTTAGTTTCTTACTGTCTTCTGAGGAATGTAAACTATTCTGCTGGGACTCAGTTCTGAAATATGGATTTGCAGGAAGGTGGGATTTCGGAAAAGATTCACTCTTGTTATAATTGTTGCAATAGAGCTATACGAGTCTCCACCAAATCATAACGACGAATTTCGCCTACCAAATTCTCAGAAAGACCTGCCGTTCTCTTTAAATTCTCTGCCGTTTACGTCCTCGCTACGGAAAACTGACCTGATCGGTCAAATTGTGCTATTTAGAATAATAATGGTTAAAGTAATTTAGAAAGGAGTCTTTAACTATTTAGACTAACACGAATCCGAAGAGATTCTCCATAATCAGAAATCCCCCCCCCCAAATAAAAAAGAATTAAAAAAAAAAACCACAAACGAAACAGAAGTAAAACAGTTGACAACAGAAACAGCGGTTGGTGAAAAAGATGAGATTAAAGGCTGGAGTTAGTTGCTCTCGGGAAGAACAGAGTTTCCAAATTTACCTTCATCCCATTATGCTGGTCTAGCTATTATCCCTGCGAGCTGCCCGCGAGCCGCAGCCTCGCACCCTCCCAGGTTTTCCCCGCCGTAGCGTTTATGGTGAAGGGCAGGGCGAGAGGTCAGCCGAAATCATTTACAAACATATCACAAAGTTTCATTATTTTTACTTTGTCGACAGCGGCACACAGGAGTACAAAAGTTCATGAATTGTGTCTGACCCAGCTCCTCACTGCTGTCCTGCGGTCAACCTCTTCTCCTTCCACTATTTAAAACAGGCACCATAAGGACAAATAATGGTGCGGGTGCGATACATCCAACCACTGCGGAGGGCGGATTTGGGGGTGTTGCGCTTATCCGAGCGGTGTGTACCAGTTTGTTTGCCTGGTTCCAACTCTCAACTGCCTGATCTGGGAGATGCTATTTTTAAACATCTGCTTTCTTACCACTACTGTGATGCCTTCTTCACAGCAAGTGCAGCTAGAAGCGACTTTGTGCCCTTAATCCCCCCCCCCGCTTATTTAAATCTCCACACAACTATTTTAAGCGCCTCGCCCCGCTTTCTCCTCCTTTCTCTGAGGGGAGGGGGTACCCCCCGCCTCCGCGGGGGTTATTAACCACCCGGCTGAACTGGCAGGGTAACACCCCCCGCCCCCCAGTGCGAGCTCGCGTTTGGGGCAGCCCCCAGGAGCGGACAAGCCCGCCGAGGGCTGCCCAGGGAGAAGCGAAGGGTCTGGGGAAGCAGCAGCTCCCTGCTCTGCTTAATACTACACATTTTCATATTTGTTAGACGCTGTGACCTGCGTTTCACCTTATTGCACGACTTGCTCAGACAGGTCAAAGCCAAAGAGTTATTGATGAACAAAAGCGTTATATATTCACCTCCTGTTCTTCTGCCCATACAAAATACTTTTGATCTATCAGGCTTTTTGTATTCTGGTTCATAGTCAGTATGCTAAATGTACGTTAGCAGAAAACAAGTAATCCATACGTCTAGGGCCAGCCTCGGAATAAAATGCCAAGGACATCTACGTAACGCAGGGCTGAGCTACGAAGGGAGGAAAGTTACCTATGGAACACAGTTAAAACTGCAATGCTGAAGGCGATTCTTTAGTTCGTATTTATAGGGCTCGAAAATCAATAGAGCCACGTAAGGCAAAAAGACAAGGAGAAGCTTAGCACAGGCAATGAAATAGGTTATTTATCAGGAAGCAAGGAGAGAAAACGGGAAAATGCAAACAAACACAGTTCCTCTCCTCTACATGCTCCCGGTCAGAGTGGGATTGGTAGTAGCGGGGAGGGCAGTGTAGAACGTAATGCATCTTCAAATATCGCAAGCTTTCTTTCCCTCTTTGAGAGACGAGCCAGTCTCAGCCTAGAACACCAGGAGTGATGCTCTTAACTCCTCACTACAGCCAGAAAGGTTCAACAGCATTTCCTGATGCACATTTATCCGCTGCCCTCCTCTCGGTCCCCCCAGAGCAGCTCAAGCAGGACCATCTGGGGTGCGAAAAGCCCTACAATAAAAGATTGCCTTCCTAAGCTCTGATACCCATTCCCGTGCCTTCACAACATTTAAATCCACATTAAAGTCTTCCCTGCCCGGAGAGAATGAGCAGCAGCGGATCAGCTCTACCACCCGCAGGACTCAGATGCAGCTGGGCTGTCCCGGCTGGCCAGCGCGGACCTCTCCCAGTTCCCATCACTTCTTTCACCCAGTCACCAGGCTGTATCAAACGAGGGGAACATCAGAAAGCAGGCACAGCTCTGCTTGGGATCCCATCTGGAGAAAACAGTGGGAGTAGCCAAGGTTATGAGGCGCTGGGACACAACGTGATCCGTTCGGGTTCTGCACGGGGAGGCGCTGTACAGTCCCGCCTAGTTGAAATGGAAACGCTGCTAATTGCCTTGGAGTGCTTAAGAGCAGGAGGACACCTGTACAGCCCTGTAATAAACCCCCAGGAGACTGCACCTCTGCTTTTAGTGCTAGCCAGAGTTATGACATGGTACCACAAACCAACTCCACAAGAGCCTTCACATGCTGACGTGGTCGTTTTCTTTCCTTTTTTTTTTTTAAATTAATTAATTTATTTATGTTGAGTAGCAATATTCATCAGGCATCATCATTTTTAATTTTTCCAGTCTGAATGGAAGAAACAGGATTTTCAAGCAACTCAGACTCTACAAGAAATAAGAGGTTACTTACCGTAGATGTCCTTCCATGCTGCTGAACCTGTTGCAATAAAAACGTTTGTTACTGTTGTATTCCACATACGGGTGATATTTCTGGAGAATGGTTACAAACCACGTTTGATAGATGAAGGCAGAGAGGAACTGATGGTAAATCCTGCGAGCAGCTGAGTGGTGGGATGGAAGCCCCTTCCAAATGAGGACCACGTTGCATTCAGGCAGTTTTTTATGAACACACGCTTTCCCTGTGCCCGGGGTGTGATCTTTCACTTTTAATATTCATAGTCTAAATTTTATACCGGATAATTTCTAAAGACGTGAAAAGTCAGAGCTCACTCTTTCACTGACGGAAAAGATGGAAAAGAAGAATAACAAAGGCTTTTCTTTTTNAATATTCATAGTCTAAATTTTATACCGGATAATTTCTAAAGACGTGAAAAGTCAGAGCTCACTCTTTCACTGACGGAAAAGATGGAAAAGAAGAAAAAAAAAGGCTTTTTTTTTTTTTTTTTTTTTTTTTTTTTTTTTTTTTTTTTGTTCTGTGGCAATCCAGTCACTTAGAAATGAAATATTCAGATCACCTTTGCTAAACCATCACCCACAAAATGTCACAATACGCCATGCAACATCATATCCATGTAGAGCACAGAAAGAACTACAGGTCTATTAGAATGAATATCCGGTTACTTTAAGATAGATCCCTTTTAAGATCACCTAATTAACCTATCAGTAACCACGAGACATACATCTTTGTTTGCACTATGGAAGGATAGATTTAACTTGAACCTTCCTTCAAATATTTTAATAAATATATTCAAAGAGCACAATAAGGGAAACAAAAACACGTGCTTACTCTAATGCTCCTGAAAAGCGTCGTATATTCAAAAGTAAATACTAATGGGGAATCCTCTTCTCTAAGCTATTTTTCACCTCCTCTATTGCCTTCCTACGATATCTTGGAGAGTTATTGTTTTAAACACAGGACAATTGCCTAGATATCAATAGTTCACTAAATAGAGCTTCCCAAGACCGTTTTTGGTTGGATTTTTTTGTGTGTGTTTTTTTTAGTTCTGCCCACTCTGGATAACATACAGAGCCTGGGAGGAGAGTGGACTAATATCAGCATTTTGCCACTAAGCATTCTTTTTTTTTTTTTTAATTTTTAAATTTTAATTAAAAAAAAAATGGTTAGCTGCAAATAAGAAATCCCATCAAATTCAGAAATGTCAGACAGAGACCAGCCGGCTCATCCCGGCGCACCCCTAGCCACCTGAGCTCTACCTGCCCATTTCCCCAACAGAGCTGTTCCGCGTTGCCAGGCTGGTACCCCGTTCCCATGAAGTTCCTCGGGGCACAGAGAGCCCGAGCGCGGCGGCGGGGAGGCTGAAAGCGGACTTACTGTGCGCTCCCCCCGCGGCCTGGGGGACCCGGTAGCAGAGGTGCCTGCACGGTCGCATTCCTGCCGACGGTTCCCTGCTAACACTTTCCCGATTACTGCTTCCAGGAACGAAAGCATCTGCACTTGTATGCTCTTAAACTAATTTATGGTGGGAATTATATTTTGGCTTGTCAACTCTCAAGCCATAAAACAAAGTTTATTGGAATCACGTGCTTCTAAATAGCCACTCAGGACCTATCTCTGTGGAACCATAAATAACCTTCAGCTTTAAACTTTTATTCTCTAAATAAAGGTTCGCTGAATCTGTCCTATTAAAATGGGACTGGGTCGGAATAGCGGGGATGGGTGGAAGCTCAGCTCCACGGCGTTATGCCGGCCTATTTCAGGAGCGTGTGGTAGGGAAAGCTGCAAAGGGGAGTTAGCATTCCCGAAGCGCTCTTCAGAAAGGAGCCGAGGGTGTTTCGCTGTGGATACCCGTTCAAACATTTCTTTATACTTCTTAGGGGACAGGGAACCCCAGCGTCAGGAGAAAACAAAACAAAAAAACCTCTAACCAACTGAAAGATGGAACGTCCTCTCTCTTTCCTGGATGTTTACGGCATTTTAATCAGGGTCCCCTGAAAAATGAGTTTGAGTAGTTCATCTCGTGAGCTGTGGCTCGGCAGAGCTGTGCCAGGGGCTGCGGGTTCGCCGGGCACCCGACGGATCTTTGTAAGTGACCAAACTGCTGCAGTGAGGGCATAGGGCTTCGGAAAGGGAGAAAGTGTGAAGCCTGCCACAATGAGATCTTTGAGGACTGGAAGTTTAAGGACGGTTATAAAACAATAAAACAGCCTCGGTGTGAAGGGAGAAGGGTGTGAGTTAGCAAATGAGAATTTCAAGGAGCCCGAGCACAGGAAGTCAAATGTCCCTGGCAGTCTCACAGCATGAAGAAACGCGGACAGCAGCTCGCAATCTATCACGGCTAAGATGAGGACATCGGAGAGGCCAGCAGTTCCTGGTGCGTCCCAAAAAGGATTTATACCTTCACCAGAGGGCGGGGAGCCGCATCAGCCCCGTCGGGGACCGGCCGCGGGCATAGGGGACCAGGCACTCCTCCGGCCCTCGGGTGCGAGTGCGCCTCCGCCCGGGGACTCAGCTCTGAAAAACGAGCCAACTTCATCTCCTTGCTGGGTAGTGGCACCAGCTGGGTGGCGCCTGCTTAACACCAGTCTGCTCTTACTTGGCCGTTTCTGGCTACACAAGTCTGAAGTAGCCCAAAAGGGGCAGCTCAGATCTTGCTGTACACACTAGATAGCCGAAATCACAGCTGATCAATTAGTTTTCCTACAGAGAACAAGAGGTATACCGAGTTCCTTCCCTGCTCCTTCTTTATGACCCAGAGTGACTTTGCATTCCACTGTTTTTCTTGCTTTTGTCAAGGCCTTAATCATATGGCATCACTTTCATGCTTTTTTTTAATGGCTTGAGCTGGGAAATGGCTCTTTCCACCTCCCCTGACCAGGACAGCTGGCAGGGGCAGTGGCATTTCAGCTGCAGTGCTCAGTCTGAGAAACTTTATCAGGCCCAGGGGATCTGGCCAAGCACCCCCAGGAGAGGGGTGGACTGCCTGGCATGGGGCTGACTTCAGGGTTGCTTTGTACTGGGAGCATGAGTCATGCTCCCAGCCCAGGGCAGGCAGGGGAGAAAGCTTTCTGGGGCTCCCCAAGCCTTGCTCAGGTACCTGGGCCTGGGCATGGTGCGCCCTGAATCAGACTTCTGGCAGCCCCTAGCTACCCTCCTCATCCAACACTTCATCCTCACTGGCCTCCAGAAGAAGGGCTTCAGCAGCAGGCAGCTGCAGGGAGCCAAAGTGCCTGTTCTCTGGAAAGGTGCGAGAAAACCTATATACTGGGATGTGAGGGGTAGGGTGCAATAAGAAAGTGCAATAAAGTGCGGGGAAAATAGTGTGGGATGACAAGAACCACGATGGAGAGTCAAGTGTGTTTGCCCTGGGCTTGGCACTGGGTACTTGGTACAGTGAAGGTCCTGTCCCAGGCAGTGGGGGTGACGAGTGGGCTTCAGCCCCTGCGCCAGTATAGGGATTGTCCCACCCCTCTCTACATGTCTGCCATGGCTTTGGTTCTCTTGACCCATCTCATGGGCAGGAGAAGCCAACAGTTTGTAGACAAGATGCTGTCCGTGTGTGCAGGAGGAGAGGAGTCGCAGTGAGGCAGGAGGCTTTGCAACACAGCAGCCGGCCAAAGTGTCAGCCCCTGGCAAAGGGGGTTGCCCAAGCCAGGCATGTGCTTCAGGCACACGTGTCCGGGAGACTGGAGCTGGGAAAGGTGAGGCTGCGGGATAGTGAGGAATTGATGACTGAGATACAGCTCCCTGTTATCTAGGGACAAGATGAATGCAACAGTAACTGAGTAATTCTAGCCATGAGATTTTTGAAGAGGGAATTAGAACGATTTTCACATTTCCTATTCTGAAATGCAGATGTGAAAGTTTGCTTTGAAGTTCTGGCCAGTTCATTCTCTAGGCTTTTATGCAAGTTTTCATATTTGGGACTGACTATCTGGAGACGGATAAGCTGTGTAATAAAGTAACATGGTAACAATTGGTTTCCCTCTGATAATTTTGCGATAAAAAGGTTGGGGAAACTGAATCACATGTGTAAGTCACCATTGCTCTTGATGCTACTTGACAGACACGACGACTGGCATCCTACCCCAAGGACCACACTGCCAGAAAATTACAGGCTCCGTCTCCAACTTTGAACACCTACCAAGCGCCTCGATAGCATCCAATGCATTATGCCCCTCTGCTTTTATCATAACCCCAACCTTTCCACAGTCACCTTGTCGCCCATGCCCTCGTCAAGCAGGATGTAGGCATGCAAAGGCCCTTGCCCACAGCACCCTGCGCCCGCAGGCAGATCCGGTGGCAGAAGAAGCCCGGAGCGGGCAGGGCGGTGTCGAGCCGCGCCTCGACATCAAAAGGGGGCAGCGGCGGCGACACCTCGGGTCTGCGGGGGAAGAGGGTGAGGAGTGCGGGGAAGGGAGGGGAGGCCGGGGGCCGTGGGAGCGTCTCGCCGGAGCAGGCACGGCCCGGGGCGATGGGTGCCACCAGGGTCATGTCCGGGCACGGCTCAGGAAGGTGAAGCCCGGAGGAAACAGGTGAAGCTGAGGCAGAGAACTCTGCCGGGCCCCGGCTTGCAGGAGGCAGGGAGGATGTGCGGGGGCCGGGGGCTCCGCCCGCGGGAAGGGAGCCGGCGGGAAGGAGGGCGCGGGCCGCCACGGGGCTCTGGCACCCACTTCAAAGGGACAGGGTGGGAAAAGGTGGGTGCCCGACATCAAAGGGCGGGCTGGTGACCGGGAGGGCGGCGAGGCACACGAGGGGAGCCCCGCGGCACTGTGGTTCAGGCAGGGAGTGCGGGAGGGTGCGCACCGGGGCGCGTAAGGGGCTGTGGACTGGGGTCAGACGGGAGGCCGCGGCACTGGAGGGAGTAGGAGAACTGGAGCGCAGCTGGAGTCGCCCGAGAAGGTCGGTGGAGCTCCGCCCATGACCCCGCCTGCCGGGGGCCTCTTCCGTGGGCAGGCGGGCGGCAGGGTAGGGGTCTCGAAGATGGCTGCGGGGCGGTGGGCCCCTGGCCCCGGAGGGGAGAGCGACCAGGCTTGTCCTACAGCGCCTTCTCCTGGAAGAGGCCGTGGAGACATAATGGCTGGTGGCGGCGGCCGGGGCCTGTCGCGCCCCCGGCGGCCGCTCCGCGGGCCGGCCCGGCAGCCCCGAGCGCGGGAGCCGCGGGCAGGTGACCCCGGCCCTGCCCGTCGGGGCGGGCGCCCACATGCGGGCGGAGCCGGCGGGGCCAGGCCGCGACGGCGGGGCCGGGCGGGCGGCTGCGGTGACCCCAGTGCCCTCGCAGGCTCCAACTCGGGTGGCTCCTGGAGTGGGGCACTGGGCAGGCATTGCGGGCTGCCTCGCCCTCCCGCGGTCCCCTCCCCCGCGGGTGATGGGAGGCGAGTGCTGGACTGGGGCAGAGCCTGCTGCCACTGAATGCACTTTTATTGCCTCTTTTCTCTGGCAGAGACCCTTCCTCTGCGCCCCGCCCGGCCTTCCCGACCTGCTGCAATGTTTATTGTGCCTCATCTTTTCCTTTCGCTTCCTGTTCTCTCCCGCTCCAGCAGCATTGACTGCCGCACTGCAGTAGAGCAGTAAATACCTTTAACAGCTGCCTGCCAACCGAGGGGTGAAATACCGTCTTTGTTCCGATTTTTTTTTCTGTCTCAAGCTCTCATAAAACATCCCGTGGGAATTATATTTTTTGGGGGAACAAGAAAACGAAACGGTGGGATTTGCGGTTCTTAAGAGCCCCAAACCAATGTTTATTTCTTCATCTAGTCTTATCGGGTTTCCTGGGTCCGCAGTTCACATCACCTCCCGTCCTTGCACCAAAGCCCTGCCAAACTCGGGGAACAGAGACTGCGCTTCTCCTCCAGGCAACCTGCAGCAGCTAAACGGGAACCCAACCTCACTTCCCAAATGGCAGCCGGTGCCAGCGGTACCCGGGCTCTGCCAGGGAGCAAAGGCTACCGCTTCCTGCCGGCTGCCCGTGCGTCAGTAAAGGGTAGGCTAGGGATCGGCTGTTTCCTTTCAACGAAAAAATGACATGAGTCATAAATTCTGTCTAACATGTCAGGAAATGAAGTAAGTGCGAGAAATGTGACTGTAAACTCTGTATTTCAAAAATTTCAGCACACCGACATATCTATATTCATACCACGTTATCTAGGTGTATAAATATATAAAAAGGTAGTCCTCATATGTGCCATGTATATAAACATGTACATACAGAGTTTGCTATGAATACTTAAAATTACATAGGTATGTTTAAGACCACAAACAGACCTGTGTGTACTTCAATGCTAATATAAATAAATAAATAATTTTTAAAAATACAGCCAATAAGAGAAATAATAAGAGCAAAAGAAAGGAAGGAAGCCATTTAGAAGGGGGAAAGCCGAACTCCCACATAAACCAGTGAAATAATAAATGCATATGTGTATCCGTATGTGTCACCAGATGAACCCGCAGACACACACGTGCACATTAGAATTCGTTAGAACATCCTGCTTTTGTTTTCTTCTTTTTCCCCAGGCAACGAATAATTTCAAAACAGCTCAAGGACGAGATTTTCCGAAGTTTTTGGAGAGATTTATAGCCAAGCAGATACAATTACTGTGTCACCTAGAAGGGATTCTAAGAGTGAAACCTAACGCAGCGCATACTTTCCAAGTTACTCTTGAAGACTGTTGTTAAGTTGAAAACGATTTGTCCCAAATAATCCCCAAGTCCTGCAGCAGCGCAGGGCGGTCGGCTAGTGCTTACACACGAAAGCGTGGGGGACAGCGATTTTATTGCTTACTGTAGTGGGACTCGGGCTTAGCAGGCTGGAGAGGTGCTCGGGGACGGATTAAAGCAGAATTTCTTCTGCGCCTTCAAAATATGTACCCGGATCACGACTCGCACCTTTCCACCCTCACTGTGTATTGTTTAATCAGGCGTTTTGGTTTGCCTTTAATTAACTGGCTGCTTTTGGGTTAGATGGCGATTCGGTAAATTCCTGCACAGCAATGGCACGGTGCATTGCTACCACCGACCATCGATGTGCACGCCAAATAACAGGCACTGTGTTTTCTACTGTGCAGTAACATTTTGAAAAATGAAGATGAGTAATATATATATATACGTTCAAAATAATGTACTTCTAAAGAATATGTGTTATACAGATAGAAGTAGAGGTATATAAATGTATATAGATAATGTGAATATGGATATATACACATATATTGGTAGTGCAGGTATAGTTTATGCGACTGTTCTATCTCCTCGGCATTTTTTAAAATAAATCCGGGGGGGGGGTGTAGTGTTGGGTTTTGGGTTTTTTTTTTCCGAAAACTCGTGCCACATTTAGCCCCCGATATTTTCCACGTGGGTAAGTAGCCGTACTGTGGGTCTGCGCTCTCGCCTGTCGAGCCCGGCCCATATGCCGCCCACGGAGCAGGTCAGAGCCTCAGCCCTGGCTCTGCGGTACAGGGAGAGAAGGATGTGCGAAAACGTCCCGGCGGGGCGGGCGGGGGCTCCCGGGGCTGGCCCCGGGCACAGCCGCCGAGTCGGCGGGGCCTCCCCGTGCCCTCCGCCCCTGCGGGAGCACTGACCCTGATTCTTCTGCGAAAACACCTGTTAAGCTTTAAAGTTACGCGACCGCCCTTCCGCCATGGGGAAAACAAACTACGGCGCGCTTCAGGCCGGCGGAGGGAAAGTATACAAAAAAAAAAAGGCCTTTTATTGGAAGAAACCTCACCGGCAGGCGAGGCACTGTCTACGCGCACTGCGCCCCAGCCTTCTGCCTCTCGCCGCGGAATGCCGAGGAGCGCCCCGCCATCGCGGCCCGCGGTGCATTTTCCGTGCCAGACCGCGCGCAACAGCCGCTCGCACTCTGTGGCATGGCCACAACTACGATTGTAATAATACCACCACCGATAATTACAATAGCAATAACAACAGCAGTAATAGCAGCAAAAATAGTAATAGTGATAGCAATAGCAGTACTAGTAGAAAGAATAAGGGACCGCGAGGTACAGGTGACCAAGGGTGACAGGAGGACAGGGGAGCCGATGCCGTGCCGCGTATCGGGACGGGGCGCGGGCGCGGAGTAGCGGCGACCAGCCCGAGGGGAGCTAAGTGCTTACCAGTTCGCGGCGTTGCCCGCCTGCGGAGGAGCCCGAGAGTGTCGCCGTAATCCATTCTGCACCCTCGTAGCAATCCGTGTGCCGGAGGAGATAACGGCAGCGGGGGCATCAAGCGGTGGGAGAGGAGTGAGGGGCTGGATGAGACGCGGCAGCGGGCGCGGGTCTCCGCGCATCTCTCCGTGGGCGCGGGAGAGGAGGAGGCGTGGGGCCGGGGAAGTGTCAGTACGGAGGCGGCGGGACCGGCCGCGGGTTTGGGGGCGCGGGACACAAACATGAGGGCGACTGCCATACACCTCAGCCTAGACAAAGGTTAGAAAAAGAGGGGCTGAGGCTCTCTGAAGGCAGAATGCAGGGGGAAATTCGCCAGGGAAATCAGGAAAAGGCCATGAAAGCGCTCGCTGCCTGCACATGACCAGCCGCAGCCAATGACGAGCCCAAATAGGTCATAAAAAGGTCTATTACCAAGTTGTAAATTTTCTTCAAACAAAAAGGAATTTACTGCAATTCCTTGCGGATTTTGCACATACTGCTTCCCAGCGCCATGTTTTTTTCGCGCTGCGCTTTTTCTGAGTCTTCGGTCCCGCCTGCCCTTCGGGCCGCGGAGAGTGAGGCAAGAGGTGGCAGAGCCGCATAAAGAGGGGCAGAGCACTGTGCCGAAGGATCCGTTTCTTGCCCAAACGAAAGGGGTCTTAACGCGCATCCCCACTCCCCCCCCCCCCGCGCCCCCTCCTCCCCCCCGCTCCGCCGGGCACTAAAAGAAATCACATCTGTTTTAGCGCCCACTACTGAAGCGGAAGCCGTCGCCGACATAAAAATAGTCCGAGCTTCTTCCCCACCCTGCAGTGTGCGGTTCCCGCAGGTTGCGCCAGGCGCTGTCACGGCGCCCAGGGTGCCTCCACCCCCGATAAAACCTTTCCGGGGCACCATCAGGGAATTCCTAGAAAGCATTCTAAAAAATTAAAAATGGGCCTCCGTCCACAGGGATTGCTCGGCTTGGAGACGGAATACTGTGGATGTTTCCTGCTCAAGTTTTGTTTCAAGGAATAGCCAGAGCACTTCATCCGTGACCTCCCTGCTGATTGTAACTGCTAACAAAAGTAAACACGCCTAAAGATGTAGGATCAATGTTGGATCTTTTTAACGCGCTGCTTCAGGCAGTTGCACACCTGTGAATATCACATCCATGCTGAGTGTCCCTCGGCGGAGGCACTGGCAGCTTTCGTGGTGTCTCTGCAGCACTGACGGCTGCGCTGAGCTGCTGCACTAGGGAATGGAGAAAATCCGCGGAAACCAAAGTCGCGGTATATCCGCGCGGTGACCGTTTCGGGCGGTCTTTCGCCGCCGCTCCAGCCGCTACTCGCGCAGCTACGGCTTTTGTTTGCCAAAATCCCGATGTCTGCTCCGGAGCTCGATGGCTCCGGTTTCATGGGAGCCTTGCTCGGTTTCTGGTTCAGTTTTCTTTTTTCTTAGCAAGTCTCCTACTAAGACCGAGGGAGAGATTCATATGTCAGGCTACGGGGGGAAATACCTTAACAACTACAGCGATGTTTTGTTTTCCCTAATGAGTAAGACAGGGACGATTCCAGCTACCACTAGGCCTTGACCAATTATGTGCGCATAGGGAAGTCGGTTTTCGCCTGCGTGGCTACGTTCCCAGTCGGCCCCGGGAGAGCGACGCTAACGGAAACTTCTTAAGGAGTATTTTAATTTTATTCTCTTTGTCTGGTAATTAAAAACAACTACCTCAGCAGCTCTCTCCCGGACAAATACTAGCCTAAGAAGTGCTCCGCTTGGGTGTAAAGGTCTCCGACGTGCCTTCCCCTCGCGAGCAGCCCGTGTTTGCAGCGGACGGCACCATCACGGCTTTCCCTATGGCAGGGCCCGGCGGTACCTTACCGCGCCCAGCCTCTGCCGCAAATGCAGCAGAGGGAAGAGGCTTTGCCCTGCCCGGACATCAAACATGCTGGTGCCGCCGGCACGAGTATTATTTTGAAAAGCGATGGTTTTTTACGCGTCTTGCGACTGGTGTTCTTTAAACGCGCAGCCACCAGACACAATCCTCCCTGAACACTAGGGGTGTCGGTGTATTTATGCAAATCTATGCAGCAAAATATTTACTTCACCGCTTTGTTGCAGCTTCCCCTTCTTTACAACCTTTAACTAACGAGGCGAATTAAATAAAACCAAGAACAATAGCTTCTCTTGCTCGTGCCTCCCTCTAGAGCTGGCGCTTTGCAGGAGTGGAAATGTGCCTGCCTTGTTGGCAGGGAGGGGGGGAAGAGGAAGGGAAACGAAATGAATCAAACCCGCCCTACAAATCCAGTCCCCGTGGACGGCGTTTCCTGCTGCGTCGGGTGCGTTCCCGGGAGCAAAGCGGTGGGTGCAGGAGAAGGGCCCAGCGCCAGGTGGACTCGGCGGCAGCCGGCACCTCCTCGGAACCCTGGCTGTGATTTTCCGAGCGAGGCCTCGGCTCGGCCCCGGCCTTGCCGGGAGCATGCTCGTTTCTGGGCAGATAATAGAAATATGTCGTGTTTGTCCCAGTGTCTGGCGCGTCCATTCGATTTCTTTCATGGAACCATCACTCAGGGGGTGTCAGGCGGTGGGGAAAAATGACACAGATATCTTGGTAGGAATTTATACCTCATCCCTCGGCCCTCTGCCTGATGCTCCTAAAAAGGACTGCTCTCGGCCGTCCTGTTTCATACCGCGCTCTGCGGAACCCCACTGCGAAGCAGGAGCAAAGGGAGGGAGGACAGAGGGGGAGAGAAATTAAACCGGAGCGGACCTCTCCACCCATGGCT
Organism: Lepidothrix coronata; assembly: GCF_001604755.1. Taxonomy (NCBI): domain Eukaryota; kingdom Metazoa; phylum Chordata; class Aves; order Passeriformes; family Pipridae; genus Lepidothrix; species Lepidothrix coronata. The sequence goes on from NW_016690187.1 coordinate 8,169,943, forward strand.
GCGGGAATCTTTCAGCAAGCTCTTTCCTCGGCTACTTCCTTCGCTAGGAAACGCGCCCAAGCCGTATGATTTAGAGGGGGAAAGGTCCTCCTCTCTGTCTATGCAAGTTTTGGGACCCCCTAGCCATTAAAGCCCCCTAGTAACCCCCACGAAAGGCCGTAAAAGCTTTCCATTTCTCTACTCGTCCACCATCCACGAGGGACGCTAGGCCTTGCTTGTCCGTGTCTTGCGTGACGGGGCTGGAAGCCTCGGCCGGTGGGAAGCAGCCCTGCGGCAGGAATGGGGCCAGAGTGCTCGCCGGGCCCGTCTCCCTCCAGCCGGGCCGGCAGCAAACGCCTTCGCGGAGAAAAGGGCCGTGTTTGCCGGCAAACGTCCCCTGCGCCGCCGCCCCGCAGCCCGCTGTGGGGAGCAGGAAAAGGCGAAGCAGGGCCCCGGTGCACACGTCGGGGGCTTCCTGGGCCAGCCCGCAGCGTGGACTCAGCTCGCAGGTGGGGCCGCAGTCCTCGCTGGCCGCTGCCTCGATCACAACCCTGCAGTATCCGAGCGAAAAGCAGGTTTTGTATGCAATGTGCCGTTCCAGACCCCACAGAAACACCCAGAATCGCAGGACGGACGGCGGAAAGGCGCAGGGGAGAGTTAGTCTAGACCCGTGGAGACTCTGAAGGTTAGTGTAGGAGTGGATTACAAAAAGGATATCGGGATGCTGATACACTTTATACTTGAATAAATTTGGTTTATTTTAATCAAATATCATAGCAGAAGGTTAAAGATATTTCTAAGATATTTTCTTCAATTTTATTAAATTTATATAATTTATTCAACATAAGGACAAGAGTTAAAATAGTACAAGTGCACTTGTCTTGATTAATAAAGCATTCTTAAATGTCTTGCTTATTGGTATTTATTATTAGGAAGTTTATGTCGTTTCCCGCAATCATCATCTTTTAAGATTGCAAATATATATATATTTATATATAATTAGAAATTTATTGCTACAAACTCTGTATCAAATTTGCAAAAATAAGTAGATGAAATATTAAATCTAGAGATTGTTCTGAATACGCTTATAAACAAAATAAAGCCATAAACAAGTGAAACACCCGAAGAAAGGAAATGTCAAGTGGAGGGACACGGGGTCACTCGTCCTACGGCAAGATCACGTACAGCGGTAGATGAACCGAGATGTCAGGCTACGGTCCTGGTTATTTTTAATTGCCTTTCACAAAGAGTTTTAGGGCAAAAATTAATTTGTCTGGCCTTCAGCTCTGTCTTCTTCTAGATCATGTGCTTCCTTTTTGGCCTCCCCTTCCTTTCCCTCCTGTCTGGAAGCGGGGAATTTGTCCTTGTTGTTCTCTTTTTTCCATTTCATCCTTCTGTTCTGAAACCAGATCTTTACCTGCCTCTCGGTGAGTCCTAGTGCATGGGACACCTCGATTCTCCTCTTCCTGGTCAGATAGGGGTTAAATAGGAACTCCTTTTCCAGTTCTAGAGTCTGGAATCGGCTGTACGTTTGCCTTCCTCTCCTCCTACCAGGCGCTGCTGTTTAAAACAAAAACATAGGGATTTGGAGGTTGGTGTGGCCGTTCAAAACAAGGCGTAGGCAGGGAGCGAGGGCTCCGGTCCCTCTGGAATCCCTCGAGAGAAACCCCACAGAACCAAAGGGAGAGAAAACAGAGGACACGAAGGAGTCTAGAGCTTTACATAAGTGAGAGAAAAACAGCGATAGCAAATGCACGAAGTGTCTCAGCTGTTCCTCTGCACGGGGGGTTGCGAATTCACTTTATGGTCTTTTATTCCATCCTTCCCACACCGCTTCCCGACCCTGCACCCTTCCCGTTCAGGCAGCGGCTACGGGAGATGAGCGAGCGTGTCAGCTATGCCTCAGGGTTCGAGAGGCGCATCCTTAAAGACTAATCTTGGGTTGGTAGCTGCCTGCTGCAGAGGTTTCTGTTTGCTTACTCTATCGCTTTATTATCGCAAGCCACCGTAGTAAGAGGAATCGCGGAGAGAGAGGTAGGGAGTGAGGGAGACAGAGGCAGGGAGTGAGAGTCAGCGAGAAAGAAGCAGGAGGAGGAAAAGAAAGTTTCAAACTCAGACGTGAGATGGAAGCAAATTTTTGACTGCGTCCAACCTTGTGGTCTCATCCAGGGAAACATTTGAGCAGGAGACGAGCTCTGATTTAAGTGGTCTGGTTCCTCGCCAATATTAGCACTGGACGATTTACAGTCAGGATATTGTACCAGCTCGGCCTCTTGCTGTGTCGTAAAAATCTGCTGTCTCTGTAAGTTATCGTATCCGTAAAATTTAGCGGGCTCCCCGTGACAGGTAACCCCGCTGCAGGGGGCAGGAGGCGGAGGCGCGGCGGGGGGAGGAGGAGGCGGCTGGTAGGCGGCCGTGGGGCTCCCCCCGGCCGGGTGGTAAAAGTCCGCGGCCGCTCCGCCGCCGCCCCCCACCCCGCCGGGCGCGGGGTGCGGGAAGCCAGCGGCGGCCGCGCCGTTCCCGTAGAGCAGAGCGGCGGCAGCGGCGGCGGCGGCAGCAGCGGCGTGTCGGCCGCTCACCTCGGGTGCGAAGTGACAGTCGTAGTACGGGGAATTGATGGGCTCCCCCGCCGCCGCCGCCGCCGCCGCCTTGTACTTGGAGTACAGCGGGTTGACAAAGTAGGAGCTCATCGGGGAGGGGGCAGCGGCGGGCGGGGGCGCGGGCACGGGGCGCTGCTCACGCCGCCGCCGCCGCCGCCGGTGCCTCTACGCCGCGCTCATGCCGCCGCCGCCGTCGCTGGCCCGTGCGCTCCCCGCTCCTGCTCTCCGTGTATGTGGTGACCAGGACTGGATTATAATCGCTCCCAAAATGACCTGCCTCACTGCTTTTACTATTTCCTATTAGGCACACAGCAGCCCGCGCACGCACACACACGCACACACACACACACACACACACACACACATACGCTCATGAGCTCAGGGGGGACTTTTGGCTTCAGTTTACATGTGCCGCTCCTCGGGCAAGAAAAAAGCCCGGCCCAGCCCTGCCCGGATCCACCCCGGCCGCGGCACCCCCGCTCCCCCACCGGTGCGCGCTCGCCAGGAGCTGCTGAAACCCCCGTCGCGCAGGGGCGAGGCGGCCGCGCAGATCCCGCGCGATAACCGCGGGCGCGCTGCCCGGGGCAACACTGCCCGGCTCGCCCAGGCTGTACTGCCCGGAGCGAGGCCTGCACCGCCGGCCGGCAAGGGCATAGCCCCTCCGAGGGAGCCGATGCCTGGCGAAGGGTCTCGGAGATGTCGGTGAAGGCATCTGGGGGGCCCGAGGGGCGGCAGCGTGCAGCGGCCGGGCCCCATTGCCAGAGGGCCCTCCGGGTCATTTCCTTGCAGGCGAGCAGATCGCTGGGGAATGAGATGCAGATTTACCCTTGACGCTGTGCACGCATGGCTGAGGCTTCAGGTTAATTGATACTTAATGGAAATCATGCCTATGAATATACTTTCCATCATTTCACCCTTGGTGGACGTCATTACCGAGGGAAAATAGAAAAGTGTGGGTGAGTGGTTAGTATCGCTCGGGGACTCGGTCCGAAATAAGTGAGCCCTGTTCTCCGGCAGGAAGGAAGGAAGAAAAGCGCTGCCCGTCAGGCTCGGCGCTGCCCCCGCTCCACGGGCCGACCACCCCCGCTGTCCCCCGCGCCCCAAGAGGTATCGTCTCCAGTCTTCTCTTTCCTGCTTCGTCCTGCAGTGGGAACCAGCTTTTCGGATAGACATCCTCATGAGCTCGAGTCCTCCCTATTTTGGAGAGAGACGAAAAATGTAGGTGAAGTATAATACAGGCCCAGCCAGAGCCATGTGTGACCATCTGATGTGAATTGACAAAAAAATATTTGTGGTTACATAAAAGGCATCACAGGCTCCTTCCCCATCACACCCGCTCTCCCACCACCACCCCCGCCCCCATGACGATTAACCCGTTATGTCCAGATGACCAGCCCGGCTGCCCCGCATGTGAGCACCCAGATGGGTCTGTGCCCGCAGCGACACCCTCGCCCGGGCAGGGGCCCCGGGATCCGGGGCGCACGCCTTTGAGAACTTGCAGAGGCTTAGGGACCCCCATGTAGCCCGGAGAAAGGCGGGGGAGGCGGGAGAGGCCTAGGGACGCACACACACGGATTTTTGGTACTACACGGACCGCCAGCAGCAAAAGCCCTTCGCCAGACACCAACGGGAAGGCAGGAGGCCGGGCCAGGCAGGGGGGAGCGGCAGCAGAGCGATAGTGCCTCACCCTGCGGAGGGGCACGGAGGGGTAGTGGCTGCTTCCCGCACCCGCGCCAGAGACCCACGCACCTCCTCATGCGCACCCCACGGGGGCGTTAATTCCGCGGGGCAGCGCCGTGCCCGGTGCGGGGCTGCGGTGGCGGGGCCGCGGTTCCGCGGGCCGGGGGCGCTGCGCGGACCCTGCGCGGGGCGCGGCGGCGGCGCTCGGGTGGAGCGCGGGCGCCCTCTGGCGGCGCGCGGCGGTAGCGGCAGCAGCGCCCCCACCCCTCGCTGCCCGCGCTGCCCGCGCTGCCCGCGCTGCCCGCGTCCCCTCGCCCCTGCCCCGGCCGGTGCCGCGCCACAGGCGCGAACGGTGGGGCCGGTGATGAGCGACTGTTCCTTTGCTTTCTGTTTTTTTCCTGGGTTTGGGTTGGGTTTCTTCCTTTTTCTTCTATTTTTTCCTTTTTTTTTTTTTTTTTTCTTTTTTTTTTTTTTTTTTTTTTTTTTGTCGTTAAGTGTTTACAGTACCATTTTCTTAGCACATTTCGGTGACCCTCTTTAATTTTTTTTTTTTTTTTTTTCCGAGGTAAAAAGAAATGCAAAAAAAAAAAGCCCCCCTTTTACACATGGCAACC
>NW_016690187.1:8175248-8182058 GCF_001604755.1 Lepidothrix coronata
TCAGAGCTATTTTTTTTTTGTCAGAGCTATAATGAACTGCATACAAAGAAAGCGCCTCGTTTACACATGGCAACCAGGAAAGGACGCCTGAGCTTTGAAGATGCCTGCTATCGCGTTTTCGATCATGTTTCCGCACATATTACACCACGAATTCTCCATGTGTGGTAGTTTCAGAGTTATACGTTTTTGTCTTGAAGATGTTATTTTGTTTTCCCTTGCTTTTATGTATTTATGAATTGATTTATGTAAACGAAAGTAAAGATGAATCTTTGTTCACTCCCTCCTTCACCACACATGCCTGTGAATTATTCGCTATAATGCGTGTGCACGAGACTGTGCATATGTGCAAACATATATTAACACAACCAAAGGGTAGGAATTAAATTATTCAGTTTGATAGTAAAAGTAATTTCCATAGAAGAACTGCATTCCGTCATTCAAGAGAGACGCTTGGTTTTCTTTCTGCTATTTTGAAATAAACGTACGCCATATTAAACACAGGTAAACAAAAGGAAAAAATACACGAGGTAAAATCTGCCAATCTTCCTGATATAAAATATTAAAAAGATGGTTTGGGTTTGGTGAAAATTTATTAACAGAGACTCTGCTGGAATCAACATAATGGACTGTTGTGTAGAAGAATATTGTTTACGTGTTGTTATAGATCATCCCCCTCTATGGGTATTTTCGAAAATATAGAGGCTGGCATCGTAGAATTCATTGCAGTAGAATATCCGGTAAAATACATTTCAACAAATAAGTGGACTTTGTAAAATCTCTCAGTTCCATGACCTTCGGGTCTTTTTTGAGTCTGTTGCCTTGGCCCAACGCTGACATATTGAAATTTATAGTCCAAGGTTTTAAGACCTAGTTTGTCTGCATTTTTTGCCTTTTTTCCCCCCTAACAAACACAAACATCAAAATAAGGTGGTTTCAAAGAAAAGTCCCATAGCATATCGTAAACTCATTAGGTCCAGACGTCTAGCCATCTCAATGGTTTTATTATACCTCAGTTCTTCCTGTTTTAAAAGAATTATAGGTATCTTCTCGACAATGGATGGGAAGCAATGCAACACCTTTTCCTGGCAGTGCTTGCTTTTGCCTTTTTTCCCCCCTTCTTTTTTTTACAGAGGTAAAAAACATTAAACACCAGGTCTCTCAGCTGTCCCCTTAATCTTGAATTAACCGAACTGCTCGTAAATATTTACGGGTCCTTCATTTTAATGGTTGCTCTTTAAACAAAGCAATTTTTTTACAATGAACTTCATCTCAATTATCTTGATAAAGTCATGTGTGTTTATAAATGCAGAAGGCATGAGGCGCGTTGCTAAACGAGCTCTAGCCAACAAAGCCGAACGTTTGGCAGCAGCCGCGTCCCCCCGGAGCTTCCAAGCCTCCCGGTTTAAGAGCACAGAGACTGGAAGCGACCCACCGGGAGGGGACAAAGAAAAATAAAAGGAATAAAAAAATAATGTTTAAGCGAATAGGCATAATTTTGCTTCCTCGGCTCCTGAGGACCCATGTGGAAATATCTCCTACATGATCCCAAGGGATCGCCAACGTTTGAAAGAGCACTGGCACCTGAGGCCCGGGAACGGTACGGCGGCGGATGCACCTACCCAGCCTCTCCGCACTGACCTCTAACAGCAAATGTCTATTAGGCTAAGCGGAGGAAAAGTGACTTTCCTCTGGCCTTAGTGGCTGCCGGAGGCCGGGCTTTCCCGCGGCCCCGGCCTGGTCGCGCTCGGCCTGCGGGGGCTGCGCGGGGGCTGCGTGGCAGGGTCGGCGGCGCAGAGGGCATCGCGAGGGGCGCACAGATTTCTCCTCTCACTGCAGCGCTGTCGTTCGGTCACGGCAGACTTTATTGTGTAATAACTGACAACAATTACAACAGGTCCGTAGTTCGAGACACGGAGTGGTTAATTAATACAACAGTCACCGGGGGCAGGGGTGGCAGCTAGCCGAGGGACCAGGAGGCATGAGGCCTGTGGTGAGCGGCTCCGAGGGTGAGACAACTTCCTAATAGTGCACTAAAGGCGTGGGGGGGGGACAGCTCGTGGCCTCGCTGTGGCATCTATTGCGAAGGATTCAGACCTAGAAAGCAGAGGTTTGGGAAAGATTTCCTCTTAATAAATCGTGGACAGCACAGCAACCCCCATTGATTTGAGTGGCTGTAATTTAATATATGTTTTATTATCGTAATTATAGTTAATTTCCTTACCTTTATTTTGGCAAAATAACTATCTAGTCTACATCACTTTTAAGAAACATGTCAAACATTTAACATCAGATAGAGTTCCCAAAGCTAACGTGCACTCACAATATCATCATCTAAACGGTGTGGGAAGGAAGAGGGGTGGTTTAAGCGACTCTGCAAAACACGTTGGCGAGCAAGACAAAATTTCGCAAAATACATGTTGTACAGAAATGTCAGAGAAAACAAAAAAAAAAAAAAAAAAAAAAAAAAAAAAAAAAAAAAAAAGACCAGATTGATTTAAAGTCCCTGGGGTGGAGTGGTGCGGGAGGAGAAATGTATGGGAGTTGAGGGTGCAGGGGAAGAACAAAACCAACCAAAAAAAATCCAAAACCGAAACAACCCCCAACAACCAAAAACCCACCCTCATCCCAAAAAAGCCCCAAACTCGAAACTAAATCAATAAAGCCCAACTGCATTTCTACCCCAGCGTTAGTCTCCTTTATTGCCTTTCTCCTTGTTCATCTTTTTCATTTTCATTCTTCTGTTCTGAAACCAGATTTTGACCTGTCTCTCTGTGAGGTTTAAAATCCTAGCTACTTCGTAACGGCGGTCTCGGGTGAGGTACATGTTAAAGAGAAATTCCTTTTCCAGTTCCAGAGTTTGATACTTTGTGTAGGGACAACGCTTTTTCCTCGTTGAACGAGCGTGGATCCAGTTTGCTGCAGGGTTATCTGGAAGAAGGGAGGTATATAGAGAATGGAGGGCGGGGGGAGAGAAAGGTCGTTAAATTAATTTAACGAAGGATGGACTGTTTTCACAACTTTGGAGGAATTATCATAAAAGCCTTAATGCCCCAGTCTGTTTACTGTACAAATGATGTCTTGATGGTAGGTGGTTATGTGGAGTCTTTTATGGGTGCTTGTTGCTGCTTGCGCTGGGTTAGGCGTCTAGACGTTTTTATAGGTTAGTAAAACTATCAGTTTTGCACATTCGAGCCTTACAGGTTTCGGCAATAAATCAAAGGGGCAATTTCTTTCTTTCTCTCCTTCTCTCTTTCCTTCTTTTTCTGCCTCTCTCTCTGCCTCTATTCCTCTCTCTCCCCCCGTTTTGTTCTGTTTTCTTTTTTTTTTTTTTTTTTACTTACTTGGGTCAAGTTGCTGCTGTTTCTCCTCCTTCAGATCGCTGCCCGGGCTGGGGTTGTGACTGCAAGCGGCGGGGTCCTTGGAGCTGCCGGCAGCCGCTTTCTCCCGGGGCTCCTGGAGGAAGGAGCTGCACGTGTACTCGGGCACACCGATCCCCTGGGACTCCCGAGATGAGGAGCACTCAGTCCTTTTGGAGGAGGAGGAAGAGGAGGAGGAAGACGAGGAGGCGGCTGCTCCCGTCTCCGGCTTTATCCCGTAGTGGCGCCCGTTGGAGGAGCCGGAGCTGGACGCAGAGCCGCCGCTGCTGCTGCTGCCTCCGCCGCCGCCACCCGGGAAGCCCGGGAAGGGCTCAATCCAGGAGCGCACGTAGCGGCCAGCGTCGGCTGCCCCTAAATGGGGCTGGTGCATGTAGGGGTGGTAGATCCCGGTCATTGCCGCAGACGGCTGAGGGTGAACCGCGGACCAGGAGGTGGAGAACACCGTGGATTTTGGTGCAAAGCTACAAGAGGAAAAATCTGAACTCTCTGCAACACCTGATGGCCTGGAGGTCGCACTGTGACCTCCCTGGACGAATCTACTCCCGTAAACTTCTTCGCTTTCATGGCCTATGAGAGAATCGACATAATAGTTACTTATGGTGCCACTAGACGACATTTTAGGCTCCCCTCTTAGTCATATAAAAGGTTACACTGTTAACTGTATATGATACCCTCCCGGAGAACAATCGTAGTATTTTGCAGACTGCAACCCTCAACCATTGGTTACGGAGCCCACGTGATCATATTTACCAATACTGCGAGTAAATCAATCCGCTAAACTGGGGCTGCTGTGATTAAAAAAAAAAAAAATCATCATCAACAGCGGCCCCGCACAGCGCGCTGTACCGCCTGCGCGCCCACACCGCGCCGGGGCCGCCCGCCCGCCTGCCCTGCCCGCTTGCCCGCCAGCCCTGCCCGCCCTACCCTGCCCTGCCCGCTTGCCTGCCTGCCTGCCTTCCCTAGTTGCCCGCCCGCCCTGCTCGCCTTCGCTGCCCGCCTGTCTGCCCTGCCTGCCCGGGGCGCGGCGGGCGTGGCCGCGCTGGCAGCCCACGGCCGTGGCGGGTGCGGACTATTTCTTCACCTCCTTTGAGTGATTTCTGCCATTCATTTCTTAATCAATGAGAGACAGGGTGTTTAAATAAATCCAACAGCCTTGGCTTGCTAATCACACTCCAAGCTGCTGAGGGAACCCGCTGGGAAAGGGGGATTCTTGCCTGTAAAAACAAACCATCGCAAGCTGGGACTGTAACGACTTCTCATAAAACAGGAAAATGTTACAGTAAAAGCACATTGCAGTACTTCCATATTTCAGAGCATGTGCGGGTATTATTATCCGCTCCCCCCACCCCCGGACAGAAAGTTTCCATAGAAAGGATACACTTTTAAAAAGAGATGCCCATTGTGTTGTTTTAAAACAGGTGGAAGACCTCTGTAATGATTTTATGCCTTTCAATAAAAATTTTATGAGGTGTATTTGATTATAGATTAATGTGTCCCTAATAAAATGGACGGATGGAAACAGCAAAGCCTGTGTCTCCGAGCACAACTGACGTGTGGCTGAACACATGCTCCTGTATCTGCGGGCCTTTGGGGCTACACAGCTCCAACATAGCCCCGTTACGGAGCCCAGTGCGGCCCGGGAGGGATGCGGGCAAAGGCAGTCCCGAGGAGGCCGCCTGGCCCCGCACTGGCAGCGCGGCGGCCGCGGGCAGGGACAGGGGCCGCGGGCAGGGACAGGGGCCACGGGCAGGCTCTGGCTCGCAGAGGGGAGCGGGGCTGTCGCTGACCCCCGCTCGCCAGCAGAGCTGTCTCCTCCGCCCCTAGTTCAGAAGGAGCCACGTTCAATGCCTACGTGCCCACTTTGCTTTCTTTTCCATCCCCTCCCTTCTCACTCCTCCCTCCCGGTCTGGTTTTTCTTCCCCGAGAGAAACGGTGCCCGGTTAGTATAGAAAACTGAATTACCCATGGTCTTCTGCCCACGCCTGCTCTCCTGGGCGAGGGATGGTGGCTGTGTCGGGATCTGGAGGAAACGTAGAGAGTTAGTGGCGAGCCCACAGCACAGCCCTCAGCACAGCCCGCCGGGGGCACGGACAGCAGCGCTGGGAAAACACTTCCTACTCGCGGGCCGTTATGAGGAAGGGACTGAAATTCCTGTTTATTTAATGATTTATTACTCTCTTAGGTTGTTTTCTTCCTTTTCTTCTTCTTCTTTTTTTTTTTTTCCTTTTCCTTTTCCTTTTTTTTTTTTTTTTTTTTTTCATCTGACTTTAGCATTTTCTTCTGCGATTTTATAACTTGTCTTACACTGTTGTCTAGAAGCAGGGTTTGTGGTATGGCGAAGAACTTGCCCTCGCTTCACACAGATACAAGGTGGTAAAGTAGGAATATTAGAGTGAGCCTCCTTTTTTATATACTTTAAACACTTGGTATGGAGTCAGAAATTTACTTCCCACTGCCGAAACTTCTTTGGTGATGTAGCGAGCATCTTTAAAGGAAAAGAAAAGGGCGTTTAAATGTATGCAATATATAAATAGTTTTTTGGGGCATCGCTTTGCTGTTTTCGAAAGGACAACAAGCACAAAATACCTAAGTGCTTGCAGCTCTCGCAGCTTCAAAACGATTATGCCTTGCTTTGAGGAATATATACTTCTGCCCTATGAATAAACGTGAGCATGAGGAAGTATTGGCTTAAATTAAATATCAGCGGCAAGAGAGTAAACAGAATGCCACCAACAGAATTACGAGCAGGATCTGTCATCAAGTCGGACAACATTGGCACTATCTTGCTTTTAATTTCTTGATTTAGAAACAGCTTAGAGGAGGAATGGGCGTTGATTGTGAGCGAGCTGATTTCCCAGCGCCAACAGTAGCCACGCTATTTTTCCAGTACCGTTTGAAGGTGAAAGTATGTCCAAGTATTTGCACTTCAATTTGGAGTCATGTTCATTTGCAAGACATTTGCTGTTCTCCTTAGTATTTCTGCTCACACGGGCATTCACCCGCTCTCACACACACATGCCCTTCCTCGCTTCCAGCGCAGAGCCCTGCTAATAACATTTTTCAGCTATGTACAGAAAGGGTTAAGAGTCGTGAACGTCATTAACTGGATGTGTGCTACTAAAATGGAATTGCGCGAAATAAAACAAGCTCTGAGCAAACAGAAACGGTGCAGGGTGACAAAAGCAGGTCTGAAGAGGCTGGTGTACTTTTGTAAGCAGGCTAGGGAGCATTTCTGCTCAAAAAAGCCAGCCTTGCCAGATGTTGGGAACATTTTGAGGGAATATTTTTCCATTCACCATCTTCTGAAAGCTCTTGAGCCGACCAAAACCTGAGCTCCTTAACACTTAATTATACCCAACTTTGCATTTGTTGTGTTTCTTGGAGTTGTTTGGGGTTTTTTTTGTTTTGTTTTTTTGTTGTGTTTCTTTTTTTT
>NW_016690187.1:8183725-8223725 GCF_001604755.1 Lepidothrix coronata
AAAAAAAAAAAAAAAAAAAGGAAGGGGGAAAAATGGAGGAAAAGAAAGAAAGAGAACCAGGCAGACACACACAAAGACCAGAATATGGTAAAGAAGGTACACCAATCCAAAAAGCTGTGGATAGAGAAGGATCAGGACACCAACCTGGATCTCTGCGTTAAACATTTGTAGAAAACCAAAGGAACCGCAGTAGTTTACAGAGTTTATTGCATTATACATGCAAACAGAACATGCACAAGAAGGACAATTTGCTTCTGAACGACTACTATTCCACATATGCACCACAAGGAAATGTCTACAATGGAGAAGAAGGAAATATTCCATTTTACGAAGGACAATCTCTAAGTTCATTTGCGAGAATAGTTACATTATAATGTGCTTCTCTTTCCCCCCGCCCCCAGTTTCCCCCTGCTCTTTTTCTGAAAGTATTGAATGTACTCAAAATGTTATGGTCCGTGTAACAGCCCCACATAAATACCATTTTGTTAGTAAAAACATGAAAAAGTCACATTGCTTGGATGTTCGACAGTTCCAATAAGTTAAGACCAAATGATAATATTCAATAATAGTTACCCTGCATTACGATGAGAACAAAAATAAATTACACGTGCTAGGTTTTATATATACTCATCATAGTAATACATATTCACTTGCAGCGCTAAAAGAAGGACGAAGAGTCACATTCTATCAGAAAATAAAACAAAACAAAACAAAAAACTGGAAAATGCCGGGTTTTGCCAGAGTCTCTCCTGCTTTTAGCAAGTGGCGGTGCTGTGCCCACTCCTCACTGGTGTCCCCCCGGGGTTAGGGTTTAAGAGAAGGTCAGATTAGCGGTCAGTTCCCGGATTCGGTTCTCTCTGCTCATCTTCTTGAGCTTCATTCTGCGGTTTTGAAACCAAATCTTGACCTGCCTGTCAGTGAGGTTTACGCTCTTACTGATCTCTAGACGGCGCTCTCGAGTGAGATACATATTGAATAAGAACTCTTTCTCTAATTCCAGTGTTTGGTGTTTAGTATAAGGACACCTCTTCTTTCTGCCACTCTTTGCAGTTAGCCAATTGCTTGTTGGAGTATCAGACTTGATTTCCTCTATCAAAATCAAAGAAGAAGAAGAAGAAAAAAAAAATCAAAAATACCTCAGGCTGTTAGAGTGTACCCTTGGCCATGACCCCTCCTGTGCAGTGTCTGGCAGATATGGTGGATGTGGGCATTAAACACGGTTCGGGTAAGGTGTGGGCACAGGGAGGGGACCTGCTGCCAGGCTGGGCTCGCCCGTCCCCACGCACGGCACCCTGCTCTGTGGCCGCCCCGCTCTCCTGCCCCTGCCAGTAAGGGTCTCTCAAGTTTTCGGCCGGCGTTTAACATTTCAACAGTATTTAACCTGCTATCCGCCCCATGAACACATCTTAACGGGTCTAGCCTCGCCATGGCCGCCTCGGGCTCCCACGACACTTGCCACCAAAATATTCCAATTACAAAATAGTCTCACACTCTATTTTGAAGCAGCATCCCCACACATATCAGCTGAATCACACGAGCACACCTATAAACAGATATAGACAGTTTCCCAGCCAGAATGATATACAAGAAATTTCCACCCTCTGTCTCGGATTTTTTTTTCCATTTTCCTTTTAGTTTTTTTCCCCCCACCAGAAATAAATCTGTCCCACATCAACCTAGACCTGGGCTACTAAATATAATTCAGATAAAGCAATTCTTAATGCATACTTAGGGTAAAAATCGACCTAGAGGTTGCAAAGTACATTTTGATAAGAAAAAAAATCCCGTTTTTGGATTCTTCGATACACGCCGTTCAAAAGAAAGGCTCTAGTGCACTTTCAGAGGGAAAATAAAATCAGATTACCACCGCCCTTAGCTTTCAAAAGCATTTAAAAAGACTGGTGCACTTTTGGACCAATCTAAGGTTATCTAAAGCACCACATTGAAATATTCAACCTTTGGACCAGGCAGATAGCAGGCTGCTGCTTTCATTGTGCATTTGTTTCGAACTTTACCCAGCCTTGTAGCACCTATTCCTCACCTATTTTAAGAGGATAGTAATTAACTTTAAATGCAATCAAACCGCAGTAAGGCTCAGCGGAAAAAATAAAAAAGGCGAAATACTAGGAGAGAAAAAGTTGAGGTGGTCGTATTTTACAACCTCCAGACCTGCTTTTTTAGAGGTATGGGGCTGCTTTTGGCTGTTGCAGCGCATTAGGGAGCACACGGCTATATTCCCCGCATCACAGAGGCGGTCTGCATGCACGGGAGAGGCAGATCTCTACGGAAAATGTTTGGACCATTTGGTGTGGCATTTTTGCCTGCCAAAATCTTCAGAGAGACAGCACCTGCAGCCCGATACTCCTTAGCATTAAATGTGATGGCTGTGATGCTCGTTAGTATATTCGAGCGTGCTTTATGGTGCTGGCGTGTTGGAGTTACACCACGGCACGGCTTAAACTCGGTAATACAGACCTTTACTCTCCTTCTCCTGGACTTCTGGGCTGGACACGGAGCCTTCAGGCAGACAGCTCCGCTCCTCTTGCAACGTGGACTTGGGCTCGGGACTTTCCACTTGAGAGACTTTAGCGGTGCTGTCTTGGTTGTTCGGGTTTTCATTCATTTTCTTTTCCAGCTGAAGTTGAGCAGATATCTGCGGTTTGGAGCTGCCGCGAGGGTTTAACTGTAACATTACAGTTGAACTCGTTTCAGGGCTATTATTGTACTCTTGGGTTTTCCCAGTGGCGTAGGTCTGGCTCAGTCTAAAATATCCTGGGACGGGAACCTCGGGGTTCTCAATGGGGCATGATTCAGACACCAGCCTCTGGTAGGAAGGGACGTCTGCAGAAATGAGTTTGGATCTCTTATCGGAATACATGCAGCAATTGCTTTCTTCCTTAATATTTGTAGTGAAGGAACAAGTGGGGACCTGCTGTGTAACAGGTTGCTCTATTCGACAAGATCTGTTCGGGTCTGTCCAAGTGTCTACTTGAGGTATATAAGGATGTACATTCATACCCATATTTTGGTGATTAACTTCTCTCTTAGCCAGAGACGGAAGGAGTCCACAGGTTTGCATCCCATACGTCCCAATGTCTGTGCTAGGTGGCATATACATGCTGGCGCTGTTGGAGTAGAAACTGTCACTCCTGCACGCACTGATGAGAGAATCTACTAAAAAAGTATTAGCGGCAGGAGAGCTGTTGGGAAAGGACATTTTGGGGCGGAATTTGAGGAAGAGAGATTGTGTCCTTTGTAGGCTGACATCTCTAGGAAAACATTCCCGTTGTAATTGCGGATGCCTCCGCGCTACCACATGACAGGCGGGCCCAATGGCAGCGCCCGCCGCCCCGCCGCTGACGCGCCCCGCCGCTGACGCGCCCCCGCCGCGCCGCCCCGCCGCGCCCCGCCGCGGTCAACAGCGCCCCCTGCGCCCCCGCGCCGGCACCGCACCGCCGCACCGCGCCCGCTCCGCGCCGCGCCGCCACCGCACCGCCACCGCGCCCCCCCCGCGCCGCGCAAACACCGCCGCCGCTCCCTCCGAGAGCCCCCCCGCCGCTGACAAGTGCGGGGGACAAAAGGTTGCGGGATTTATTAATGCGTATTAAGGAGAATCAGGGGGCGATCAATAAAAACCCCTCATCTGCATTCTCGGGCTACTCGGTAATTTTCTTGCTTCTGAGGCTTTTTCAAGAGTTATACCCTCTGTTGCCGCGCACGGGAAGATATTTTATTAACAAATCAATCGAGACTTTGTAAAGGATAAGATTAATAGTTAAGATTTAGCATAATGGCGTTCACGTTATGAATTATTGAAAATTATACTATTGATTTTTTTTTTCCTCGCTGCTAACCGAGAAGGTCAATTTTTGTTTTAACACAAATCGTCAAATATTAAAAGGTGGACTTTTGTCATAGCTCGAATTTTATAGGGAAGCTACATTCCTCAAATTATTTTACAATGCTCTCTCCAGACCGCCTGGAGAGGGGGTGGTGGGAAAAAAGTAAAAAAAGTGGGGTTTTCACTTGCTCGGGAAACCGAAAGCACCAAAAAGATAATTTCTCCTTCTGTAATACTGCTCATTAAAAAACATAGAAACCGATATCCTGAATGCAACTCCTTCAAGCAACTTTTTCTTTTTCTTTTTTTTTTTTTAAGAATGATAAATGCATCTGTATTGTAAAATAAACAAACAAACAAAAAGAAAACAACCAACTGAAGGCAACAACAACTGTCTACGTGGTAGTCCAGAGTTTTTCGTCCCAACCTTTTAAACCTGTTTTACTGTTTTTCCTCCCAGTTCTTAGTCGTATTTACACTGCAGTTACTACATTTTAAATACTGGCGGTACAAACGGGTTTTATTACTCTTTATCTTTTTTTTTTTTTTTTTTTTAAGTGTTCTCAGATTGGAGTATTTCTTATCTGGGACTAATGCTGTCAAAGACTCTCATCCACACAAAGTGAACTTGTTGATAATTTTTGTTTCGGATTCATTCGCCTGCTTATTTTGGGCCTTTCTACCATCAAAACACCCTTTCAAATCCCCAAGAGCAGTCAGCACTTGAAAGGATTAAAAGAGAATTTAAATGCATCTTTCGCACAGTTACAAACAAGCGTTTTCCACCAACGTGGATTTGAATTTTCCTCTCTTTCCTGACATTTGGATATTTTGCACTTTACCGTACACTTTACGCTGCTGATAACAATAACCCTATTTAAAATTTCGCGGTGGCAATGAGACAGACCTTTTAAAACCTTATCGCAGCTGTTCAAATACAACATCATTGTCAGGTTAAGAGCCAGTGCCTTTTATAGCTGCAGTCTCCAGCTCCTGGGTTGCCGGAGAGTTTAAATATTACCTTCGCAATATTCTCTGCTCGCGAGCCCTTTCCGCAGCATCCTCTGCGCCTGGCGCAGCCCCTGCCCTACCCGGGCACGCTTCGCCGCCGCCGCGGGCTGAGCGCAGCCACGGGCGCTGCGGCGCGATTGCCATGTAAGATCATGATCAGAGCCATGGCTAAGACTCGCCTGAGCCGGGAAAGAAGCCGCGGCTGAGCCCACGAGCTCCCTCCGAGCGCCGCGTCCCCCCCTCGCCTTCTAGCAATTTCCTCCTCTTCAACAACAGCCTGGACAACCCACAGAGTTTAAAGAAACAAAATACTATTTTTCTTGACGCAGTTTAAGACTTGACTATTAAATCTAATCAGGAATTTTATGCCCATCAAATGGCTCTTTCATAATCTTTATTTACACTGTAAGAAAAGGGGGTCCCAGAAAAATCCCAGCTGAAGTATCAGCCCAGAGGTTTGCGGCGGGTTTCGCCCAACAGTAAAGTTAAAACAATAAGCAAATGCTAAGCTGCTTTCCACGCTGGCCTCGCTGCTGCTGCTGCTGGAAGAGCTGAATTCTGGACTCCTGATTAGACTTGAGGGCTCTTTGATTTTTTGTAATTGAAAATATTAATTTCGTGCATGTCACTACACGGAAACTCAGATGACTGTTGAGATTATAATAATTTAAATATTGTGTTCGGAATTGGCAAACGGCTCCATAAGACCCTTCCCTCACGGTAAATCATGAGGGTTTTAAAAAGGAAGCAGCAATTTTTTATTGAAAATGAACAGTAGAAAGTTTAAGTTTGATGTAAATAGAAGTTGAATAAACACGCGAGAGCCACTGGGGAACTGGGGACTTAGGCTCTGGGCATTTAATGTCACTATTGTTTTAAATCATATTAAAATGGAATAAAGTAATTAACATTAATAAATAAATCAATATTGTGCAATAAATGAGACATATAATCTACATTAATATAAAGGTTTTGCTCTCAGAGCCCCATATTTTCCAAACGAGGGTGGAAAAATGCCCCAACCAATGGGTCCATGCAGATGTAAATTACTGTTTGTAATAAAGCATAGGTGGACATTACAGTTTTCTCCTCTAGCAAATGTCAGGGCTAAAAACTGGAGGTTACCAGACGTGGCAGCAGGGCTTAATTTTCACTGCCTTATCTTCCTAGACCTTATTACTGGTGATATGATTATTTTTTGTCTCAGCTGCGCCGAGCATTCTCATAGTTGCAATTTGCTGTGTTTGTGTCTCATTATGTGAGGGGGATGGGAGAGAAGTACGAAAGAAACTATGTATTTTGCAGATGCCTTCAGTAACAGAGGTATTGCGAGAAATGTCTTCTTTTAAAAACAGGCTGGAACCCAGGAAGTTTTTAGTAAATTTCCTTTGATTTACTCGATTTCAGCATTTTATTTAGAGTGTATTTAAACGCGCAGACTATATATTTTATGCCACACTGTTAAATTGCAGGGAGACTGAAGAATAGTTTTATTTAAGAAAAAAATTGGCTACGATATTGTGCCCTTTCTTCTTTTAATAATGCAACTGTCACGTTGCCCAGATTTCTATATGCCATATTTTCATAGAAAGAGTCGGCGTCTGGGCTGAGGGTTCAGATTCCCTGGATTTTTTTTGACGGAGGGCGGGGGACAGACACGACATACTGCTGACATTATGCATTTCCCTAAATAGGAAAGCTTATGAAATAAACAAAATAGCACGCTGGCCTTTTCTTCAAAGGTGTTATTTCTGAGCGTAAGGATCGCACCGTAGCATTGACTGTACTCTCAGCTTCGCCCGAAGCCTCAGCCCTTCCCCTATTGTATTTCTATATTTCTGTGAACACCAAAGTGCATATCTGGTGTGATGAGATTTTACGGTGTATATTGGTCGCCCATCTAGACCTCAGCCTCGGTATTTGGGCTTCACATTTATCTTTCGGCATATTCCTGCCGCATTTATAGTTTAATCGGAAAATAAGCAAGTGCCCTTTTCGTTCTCCGTAAAGGACAAGCCCAAAGACATTTGGAAATAGCTCACAACCTTTTGTGTCTAAAGGAATTAAACAGAGAAAAGGATAAAAAGGAAAAGTAGAAGAGGTTGTAGACAGAATCATTACATTTACACGATGGTTCAAAACAAGAAGAAAGCGGCATTTCCGTATTCTGGTGTATATATATAATTTTTTTAAATTAACACACACCCTGGCTCCCATCACTCGTTTACATGCTCTGAGACCGGCCTCACCGTAATTGCGAGGGATTAAAACACCTCGTATGAAGCCTGATGGGTTTGGGGTTGGTGTGGGCTCTCGCAAGGAGCACTCTTATGCCAAGAAAAACAAACACAAAAACTTCGCTAAACATTTCCCCCTCGAAATGAGTATCTCCACCGAGAGACCAATGGATTTTCCTCCGGGATACGGCTGTGCCTGCAAGGACTACCTCTGGCGTCAGGGATCCCAAGGATTTCAGATTGTACAATGCCGTTTTATTACCGACGGAAAGGCTATTTCTAGGAAAGTGTTAACAATGAACTTCTGAAAAAAAATACCCCAGCAACCCAGCAAAGTGCCAACAAATGCTTTCATGAGACACGGGGCTCTAAAAAACGCGGAATATGGCTGAGCACACATGAAATAGATTTTGATGAATTCTGCAAATAAGCAGAAAGCAGCGAAATCCTTTCTTTACTCAGATTCTGATCAGAAGTGCACACTGGAGGGAAAAAATAAAACAAAATAAAACAATAACCAAAAAGATAGAACATGTTCTGTCGCTGGAGAATGTCCAGGGAATTCATGAACTTCACTTTAATTTTCTAATGTCTACTTTCATTTTAATAGAACTCCATAGTACTTTTAAAGAGTGGGATTTCATTCAGCAATGCCTGGCAAGGTGATGTTAGAATATTAATAATATCTTCTTTTCTCTTTAGTCTCTCTGTCTGTCTTTAAAAAAATAAACACTCCCAAGAGCTAACGTTAATCTCTCCTTTAAATAAAATATGTTTTTAACATTATGTTTTCCGTATCCAGCGATTTATTTAAGAAAAACCTCAAGTAAGAAGCAAAGATAAATTGTGGAAACGCGTGGTTTTACATTACTTTTGTTTCACCCGCTTTAAGGCTCTCCTTAAAGGATAGATTTTCGTTCGAGGGAATGAATTCTGAATATCTCAGGGTTTGGATTTTTTTCTTTCTTAAAATTATGGGGGTTTTATTTTTTTTTTTTAAAGCTCGGATGTATTATAAAAGATTATGACCAAAAAAAAAAAATCTTTTAAAATGGCATATTTCTCCAGCACGTCACGGTTATGGGTTATTTGTTTAATAAATCTTTTTGATGCTTTATTTTCTCATTTGGAAGGCCCTGAAATCTTATCGTTACTTATATATTAGATATTTTATTAGCAGTGGAATTATTATTAGGGGGAAAAGAGACTGGAGCACCAGAGGCTGCGGCATTGCAGCGCCTGGGCGCGCCCTCCTGTGGCCGTTGCCCGCCAGGCACCGGGAATTTTCTCCTCTTCCAGGTCTTTCTCCTCAGCTAAATTTGCTCTCAATCTTGGGTTTCTTCTTTTCTTTTTTAATAGAAACTTAACACTGCTATCATAGAGCATTTTTGTAAGATGAATGTTAGGGTGTTTCGGTTTCCGCGGCCTGCTTTTGCGGTATCTTAGCATTTGGAAGGCATATTAATATGCTGAGAGAGATTATTAAAGCACTGCAAGGAAGAGAAAAATCAAATCACTCGTTCTCGCCCTGTGGATTCAGGATCGGGATACACGCAAGAATTTTTCTATAAGGTCAGGCAAAATTCTAGGAGGAATTCCACGCGACTTCGCGCATTTCTAATTAATGGTCTTTGTGGGGAAAAGTGCATCCGCAGAAAACCTGCATAGAAATATTGTCTTTCTCCCTAAAATACGAGGGATTTCCTAGAGCCCACGTTTTTGTTTCCTTCTAAGCAAAAACCTTCTTTTTCTTATCAGTTAAAAAGTAATAACAATAATAATTAAAAAAAAAGAAGAAGAAAGAAAGAAAGAAAGAAAGAAAGAAAGAAAGAAAGAAAGAAAGAAAGAAAGAAAGGAAAAGAAAGAAAGAAAGAAGATGTTTGGGTCGAATTCCCAGGGTGCGGAAGAGAAAGAGAGGGAAGTGAGGAGCCCCCTGTGCTCCAGCTGGCGGGGACCGGAGCCGGGCACGCTCACTGCACGCCGCCGAGAGCTCACCTCGACCCAGCCGGGATTTTCTTTGCGTTATGATGCATTTGCTAATATGGCCAGCTATGCGGTAAAAAGTGTGTGTGTGGCTGTGCGTGTGTGCGAGAGAGAGGGAGGGAGGGAGAGAGGAAGACAGAGAGTGGGTGGTGGTTGAAAATAACAGAGGAACCTTAAGGCGCCTAATTATTCAGAAAGGTTAAAGGTGATGACCTTGACATTTTGGAAGTTCAAAGGCATACACTTATGTTTTTCTTGCTAAAGTGTTTAAAAAATTTTTTTTCGTCATGCCTCCCTCTTCTTCTCTTTCTCGATTTTTGGAATTCTCGGGCTTTTCCTGACTGACTTGGCACTTTTGCCTTCCCTGCGTGCGAGCGTAACGAGAGCCCCTTCGTCCTATTCAAAAAAGGCAAATTCTTTTCTCACTCGTCGCCTTTATTGCACACTGCGGAAATCTCTTTTTCACCCACCAGAAGGTGTATAATATAACCCAATTAAGCTGTTTAGAACCTCGGGTTTTATGGTGTTGTCTAGACAGTTCAAGGTTTTGTAAACAGCCCAGCCAGGTCACCCAAGATAAAGCGGCGAGGAACGGAGCGGATCTCCACCGGGTGCTGGCCCCCGGCGGGGCCCGCCGCGGCCGGGAAGCGGGCTAAGCTGAGCTCCCACCAGCGCCGCACTCCGCTCACCCTGCCCGGCAATCATATTTAAGAGGTCCACCCTCTGCCTCCAAAGTGCTGGGGGGTTTTTTTAGTTGGTTTTTTTTTTTGCCTTTTTTTTTTTTTTTTAACCTCCACTGCCAATTGTTTATAGCTCCCTCTTGTCTGACTCGCTCTGAGCCCTCGGTCTCTCTGCCTTGCCCTTCACTAACAAGTAAACAATCATCGACGGTGGGGATTCTGGGCTTATTTGGAGCCTGATCAGTTAAACAAAAAAGCCTTTTTCGCTGTTTATAGTAACTGTTGTACCATCAGAAGTGATGGTCTGCAGACAGCCATGTTGGCTCTGTCTCACAGCGAGGGGAAGGTACGAATACCTACAAAGGGAGAGTTAGGCATCTAAACTATTACTTAATTAAAATTCATTTAAAATAACCCGACTAGGCTTCCTCCCGTTATTATTTAACTGAACTTGGCTCTAGCCCGGGAAACGCTAGGATCTTTCGGAGATGGAAATCCATACAGCAGTGCACGGAAGCTATAACCTTAACTTTACTAGAAACAATTTATTCACATGAAAAAGACAGTGGCCCATGCTTTTGGATGACAATAGAAACATATATATATATATATTTTATATATATAGTGAGCGCACATTTACCATCTCTTAAATAAACCGCATTCACTTAAAGGGAGGAAATTGTTATCCTAGCTCAAAAGCAACAACAGAGCCCCCCTCGAACTCAATGAATTGTAAGTAAAAACTACCAGACACACTGCAGGTCCATTGCTGGTACTGTGGGAGAGGAAAAAAAAGCACCTTTGGCGAAAAACACTTGAGAGTGGACAGTTGGATTTACTCTAGTTTCCCCTTATCAGGAATCTGCTCCGCCAAGCCCTGAAATCTCCAGTGGCCATTCAGTGTGTGGAGTTGCACATGAAAATGAAACTTTGAGTTCCGCAGGGTGGATGTGTCATGTAAACCAATTAACTTTTGCATTCAGATGATAGGACAGAGAGACCAAACTATTCATTGTGTTTCTTCTTTCTTCCTTTTCTCTTGCTTTCTCTCTCTCTNAGAGAGACCAAACTATTCATTGTGTTTCTTCTTTCTTCCTTTTCTCTTGCTTTCTCTCTCTCTCTTTTTTTTTTTTAATATATTTTTCCTTTTTTTTTTTTTTTTTTTTTTTTTTTTAACTTTTTTTTTTTTTTTTTTTTTTCAGAACAAGGGATTCCCAGTGAAATACTGGAGTCGATCTCTGTTCAGTTTCTTTTCTTTCATCCTTCGATTCTGGAACCAGATTTTAACTTGCCGGTCAGTGAGGTTGAGCATTCTGGACAACTGCAGTCTTTTCTCTTTGTTTATATACACGTTGAAGAAAAATTCCCGTTCCAGTTCTCTTATCTGATATTTGGTATAGGGACACCTCTTTTTCCTTGATCGCTGGGGAATTGCTGAAATTCAAGAAAGAAGAAACTTATTTACGCTTCTGCTACGAACATGCTCAGCTAGGAATTGATCAGAGTCTTTGATAATATCCCATTGCCTGGATAGCAGCCCTCTGGCAGTTCAAAAAATATTCCTGACGCTTATAATCTCCGGGTGATTTAGCAAAAAAAAGCCAATATTTCCCAACTTCTCCTTAAAAGAGAGCTCTTCGAGCAATACAGAGAGATATTTAAATGGGCTGGAAAAATTCCAAGTTTCTCAAAGTCCTCTCACGCACACCCCCCGCCCCAAACAAACGAAGATCTTAAGCTCTACACCGAAGGCAACTCTGAGCACTACCTGTGAAATCTCTCCGTCTCCCCCCGACAAATCAACAATTTAATAACAATTAATATCCTCTTCCAAGAATACCTTAAGCCCACCTAAATTGGTTTCCTATCGTAAACACGCTTTACAACGGTAAAGGAAATCTTATAGGATATATAAAATCCTTTGGATGCTTATAAAATTGCACATAAAATGCGGCTTGACAAAGTGTTGGCCTTGTACTCTTGCCCCCAATTTACTACTGATACCTACCTGAACTGTTGCTCTTCTCTGCAACAGCCTCACCAGAAGGGGAATCGGCGCTGTTTGCTGGTGTCACTTTCTTCTCCTGGCTGGAAGGTGTTTTACTGCAAGTGTTGTTCTGGGCTTTCAAGTCGCCCTTCTCCGCGTCCCCCTCGCCCTCGGAGTGCTGCTGGTACGGGGGTCCGGGGGCTGTCTCGTAAAACTGGTCGAAACCTTGCGGCAGGATGCCGTTTCTCCCCACCGAGCTGTAGAAGTTGGAGGCGGCGGGAGACGGTCCGTGGTGGCCGCAGACAGGGTCCGTTTTGAACAACATTTCCGTCCTCCTGTTCGCAGGCTGCAGAAAGTCTCTGTGCATCACCTCTTCAGCTGAGTAATAAGGAGCATAACTGCCCCTATACTGCCATTTGCTGCGCTCTAATCCGTATTCCCTGAATGCTACTTCGCGCACAGGTTGAACATGAGGTAAATTAGAAGAATAAGGAAAAGTCATTTGACAGGACGACGACTGAGACAAAAAAGAGGGTTTCGTCGAGAAATCTGAGGGTGAGACGTAATAAGCGCACCCTGGCAGATACATATTGGATGTGCCGTGACTGCAATCGTCAAACTCAGTCATGTCTTCTTTTTTGCGATTGCAAGGAACCAGGAGGCTTCAATGCATTGAACAAGATCCATCTATTGCACAAGAGGGTTTGGACAGGATCAACTAAGAAAAAATCCCCACCGTGTGCTGACGTGCAATTCATCTTGATTGATTCTAGTGGTAATTATGTCACGTGACGCGATGTAGAAATGTCCTTATATCTATATCAGCCCCTCGGAAAGGCTCCTAAGATCTCTCCAAAGAGCCCTCCCAGCACGGGGAGGCGAGCGCGCCGTTTGTACAAATATAGCCGTTTTTTCCTCTCATCCTCTCACCAGGCGATGGGAGATACACGTAGGTGGTGCGGCGGATCACCTGGGGCCGCGCCGCCCGGGCAGGCGCCTGCCCACCGCCGGAGCCCGGAGCAGAGCCCCACGACGAGCGGCCCCCCGCCCGCATCGCCACCCGGCCTCCGCGGACAGCCAGGGGGGAGCACTGCCACCGTCGGGGAAGGTGGCCCTGGGGGCGAGGGGTGCGGGTTCGCCTACGGGCACCCTCGGCTCGGAAACGTGATCGCTCCTACTTAGAGGGAGCGATGTTCTCCGGCCGCCGCTCACGAAGATGATAAGCGGGTGGGTGATGTTTCACTCAGGAAAGCCAAGTCCCATTCACACGCTCGAGAGTACAACCGGATCTGCCCGCCCGGCTCCTGCAATCCACAGTTGGCATCAAAACCGGTCACGAAATTCAAAGCCTGAGTTTCGACCACCTCGTTTTCCCTCGCTTATAAGCCCAAACACTGCGCGCTTGTATCAGGGCGCCAAACTGAAATGAGAAATACGCAAACAGAACATCTCTCAGCAGCCGGGTTTATGAAAGGGAGACACTTTCGTGCTCTTCTGGAAGGCAAAGGGCTAGGGCAGGAAAAAAGGTCCACCAAGCTCGGTTTCCTTAGGAAGCAGAGCAGTACACAAAGTGACCTCTGTTCCCCTGCCTCCAACTCCCACCAAAATGTTCATTTTCATTGGAAGGGAAAAGCAGGACTGGTAGCAGGGGACACGCACAGCAGCCGCCAGCCCCTCTCCCGCCCTGCCTTCGAGGACTCATTTTTGCCAATTTTCATTTTCTCCTCGAAATATGATTTTTTTATGGACAAGCACAAACAGAGTCGCAAAGACTGAAAAGAGAATAAATAATACACTCCATTAATAGCCCTATGCTCGAGCAATTCCTCATTCCAGAAACATTTGCCAGCTCTCTATGGGAATGCCTTTTTTCCGCCACTGTACAGCATAGCCAGGATAGCCCCACCACATGCAGCTCTCCAAATAAACCCGAAATCAGGACGACTCCCCCAAGCCGAGTAGGGCCGCCTCCGGTCACCCCGGCAATGCCCGGGTGGAGGCTCCGGCAAGTCAACAGGCCCCGCATCACCTCCACAAAGATCAACGTCCAGGTCCTACAGCAAGCAGAAAGCCCAGCAGGTGGGGAACCGGCCCCAGAGAGCTGAGGGCAAGCGGGGAGAAAACCCGTGTGTTCCTCGGCTCCTCGAGGCGGCGATGCCCCCTGAGGACCCGGCTTCGCTGCGACAAGCGCCTCCGGCGCGCCCCCGGCTCCATGATGCGGAGAGGCTCCGGGGGCGGGAGCCCCGCAGCCCGGGCTGTGCCCCGCACCCTGTCCCCCGCCCCGCCGTGGCCACCGGAACGGCCTCTCCTGCATCCCCTGGCTCCCCAGAGCAGTCGAGGGCTGCCCAAGGGGCTTCCGTACCTCAGCCCGGCTTGCCCTTTCTAAAAATAAAAATATCAAGCCAGGCAGATATTATGGAACTCATTCCTTCACCCCCGCCTTTCTTTCCTTTTTTTCTTTGTACAGTGTGCTAATTTTTTTTGCCTTGGTACCTCGCTCGCAAACACCTGAAACGCCAAACATTGCTCCCAGTAGATAGACTCTCGCAAGTTATCTCTAGAAACAAAGCGCAGGACCACCATTCCTTCCCTTAATCGGCTCTCAAGACCCCTCGATTCTGCTGCAACAGACAAACAACCTCCTAAAAATGATGTCTGCGCAGTTAAAATGGCTCCTGTGTCACTTACCACCCTGGACCTTGCAGCAAAGCAAAGCAGGTCTCCGTTTAGACTGTGGCCCCCCCCCCAGGTTTCTGATCGCCTATCTCATCAGAACTGGTGCCTCTGGGAATCTATGGAGCTTCATTTTCTTTACCGTCAGACAACTGGTTTCGCCTTTGTCAGAACGCTTCACCTTCCTTTCGATGCAACAAGCCTAGCATCAATTTTGGCGCAGGAGCCAACCGGTTTCAACTAATTCAAGTTCAAAGACATGGCGACGATTTGTTAGTACGAAAACAGCCCTTTTAAGAAACAGTCCTTTAAAAAGAGATCTAATTTGGGAAATGTGAGACAAATATCACAGCAGAGACCCCTTTGGAATAAGGTAGAGCTGGGGGTCCCCGTCTTCCAGAGCATTTTTGCGCTGGGGTCGGTTCCCAGCCCAGCTCCGAACATTACAGTAGCCCCCCCCTTCTTTTTCTTTCCCTTTTTTTTTTCTTTTTCCTTTACGCAGATTAAATAGCATCGAAACATAAATGTATATCATGTACACAGTCAGACGAATACTTTACCGTTAGGCGTCTTGAAACATCTGCAATCGTTGCCTGGAATCACCAAGTATTCAGGTCCAAGTGACATTTCCAAATGCTCTCCGTGAAAATTAAGGCGACTTGCGTAACGGTTGGGTTTAAAAATATACCCGGTCCGGCTGGAGAAGACGCGATATTTTTGTGCCACCCAAGATAAGACACTAACTTGACCTTAACTTTGTTATGGCGCCCCTAGTATCTGGAGAACGTGAACAGACACTGTCTAGCAGCTCTCGTAAAAACCGACTGGAGAAGAGATTCTGAGTCATTTCATTTATTGCCACTACAGTTCTGCAAGAAAGCTTTTCCTCCCTGCCAAACTTTAATTATTTATGCTCTTTTAGGAAGCACAAAGGCATCCAGAGCCATTCCCAAGAAGCTGAGTTGCGCTTGCAGCCTTATCAAACGAGAGGGAATGGCGAGCCTTCTCGGAAGGGCTTTATCACGTTTAGGCTGCAGTGGGAATGCAAAGATGTTTATGTTTGAGTAAATAAAGGGGTGGACGGTCGCCTGCATGCTGCGGGGGGACGCGTGCGTGGGAGCAGCAAGCGGGTGCCCGCTGCTCCATCCCGCCCCGCATACACCCGCAAAGCCGGAGCAG
The DNA here is from genome assembly GCF_001604755.1 of Lepidothrix coronata. Lineage (NCBI taxonomy): Eukaryota > Metazoa > Chordata > Aves > Passeriformes > Pipridae > Lepidothrix > Lepidothrix coronata. The sequence continues at coordinate 8,199,317 of NW_016690187.1, forward strand.
GGGACGAAATACACCTGATAGGACACCCGAAACAATCCAATCGAAGGGCGTTGAGTACATCCACCTCCTTCGGGTGCATCTCCTGCACGCCCACCCGGCATGTCGCACACGCGTGTGCACACATGTGCCCAGGGGGCAGCTCGGGTGGGTGTGCGCAAGCAGAGCCGCAGAGGCAGGGCGCGCCCCGCATCTGCAGCTCTGCCACGCGTGTTGTGCTTCCCCACGCCCGAACGACCGTCCTCGCCCTCTGCTTCAGAGGAAGGGATGAAACCTGGAGCATGGCACGCGTGAAATCATGCACCACTTTCTACCACCGATGTGTCTATGCACAGCATGAACCCGCAACTGTGTACGTCTGTGTGTGCACACGGTTACACACAACGGGCGCTGCTGAAATAAGTGCATCTACACATATACACAGACACATACAGAGATACGTAATACACATACTTTCGCACCAAATCGCAATTTAGGTCCTACCTCCTCTGGTTTTTCTCTTTCCGTAGGCGATTTAGACTAGGAGCTTCACAATAAGCTATCATCGTGGATCAGATGCATTTAATAAATAATACATTGCCTTTCACATGTCTTCACCCGGGGTTCCTCTTCGGATTTCATATCACCCATGTAATAAAGGGACGGGTTTCAGTGGGGAGAACTAATACAAGAAAGAATGGCGTAAGGGGTCCATTTCTCATGGACTGTAGCCGTCTGACTAGTATTCCAGGAGAGAATAATAAAAGGGGCTTTATCTGGTTTTTGCTTTTCTCCTGGTTTGCATCACTGAGGTTGCTCCTAGTTTTTTTAATTAGGGAATGCCACTGGATGAAGAGACCCTTATTGTCCGCAATGCGTCAGTTCCCAGCACAGAGGCTGAATGCCTCGAAGATTTGGAGGAACCCAGGAATGGTGTCTATGGCTGTAGATGGCTAGGTACGCATCCCTTGCCCCTGGGGAACTCTCACCCGGCGAGGCTTCGTCCTCGCTTTCCCTCTGGCAGCCACCACGCCATGAGTGAGGTAGGGTTTTTTCTGCATTGGGCAATGCGGTAAGAGCGGCGAGACACGCGTTGGGCTGGTTTTCCCTCTCCTCACGACACACCACCCTAGCGTTATCTTTGGGGCTCTCTGAAAAGCTTTCGGGGAAATGGCTGCACCTCTGTCCACCTATAAATCCGGGATTTACCTCCAAAATCATCTGTCTACGGTGCCCTTGTGAGCAGAACTTGCTGCACAGGAGTGAGTAGGAGCAAAGTTCAATTATGTCTCTTTATGAAATAATGAGTTTATTGCCTTCAGGAAGGCTATAACCTCGTGTAAGTAGGTAGCAGCTTTGTGCCGTCCCTTGTAGTTGTTTAGCCTTGTTGCATACGCCACGAACAACCATATCTGAGCCTACTTTATTTACCAGAAAACAAGGCGGCCTCTGCCCCTTCGTTAAGGATCAGATTTAGATGGAAATTGCGGCCAAAAGGGTTTTTAATAAGAAACAAAATTCCATGAGTTTTTTTTTTTTCTTTAGAATTTACATTCTGAGGTAACAGATCAAGGCAATGTCTAATTTTCTCTGGCCCTGCAGCTCCGGCCAGTCTGACTGCTCTGGTGCTGCAGAGACGGGCGGCTCTCGGCAGAGAAAGCTTGTCATCAAGATGCGGGGAAAATGGATCTCATTCTCGTCCCAAAACAGTAATCAAACGGCTTGAATACTGCTCCCAGCCCCTCTGATTGGGTTATCCTCTGAAGTTTATATCTGGACAAAAACCCGAAACTGTTCTCCCTTTTCCCTCATAAAAACCTAAGCGGAAATGGCCGTGGGGACAGAACCTCAAAATAATCAGTCCCACCAAAACCTCCGTGCTCTCCAGTCTCCCGCGTCTGCAGCACCCTAGAGGTGAGACGGGGCCCCCAGCTTCCCTCCAGCCGTGACCCAGCCTGGGGCCCTGCCCCGGCACCGCCCGCTGCCTTTCGCCTGTTTAGGGCAGTGCTTGGACAAGGCCAAAGTCAGGAGCGCTGGAAGGGCAGGGCCCGGCCGGACCACCTGAGAAGGCACCGGCGCCGGACCCCACGGCCCCTCTGCGTCCGCGGGCCCCCGCGGTGCCCCGGAGCGCGGCGAGGGGCAGAGGGGCGGTTTTTCCCGAGGGAGGACCTTCTCTGCCGTACCCGGGGAGCAGCCCTGCCCGCGGCCTGGGGGCTGCGGCCCCGCTGGCGGGCACACACGGCCCCCCGCCCGTGCCGTGCCGTCGGGACGGGCCGCCCCAGCGGAGCGGAGCTGCGGGAGCGGTCGGTGCGGAGCCGGCGCTCAGGTTACGCGCGGCTTTGCGCGGGTGTCACGTGCCCTCTCCGCCGGTCTGCGGTCGGATCTGCGGCTCTGGGAGGTGTAGGGGGGAAGGAAAGTGGGAAAAGGAGGGGGGAGGAAAGACTATAGAAAAAGGTTTATTTGTTAACCACTTTCCCCATCTCTGCTCGAGCAGGTTACTCCAAACCACAAAACAAGCCGGCGCCGCAGGCTCGCCCTGGTGTACAGGGCAGCAGATGAAGGGAGCAGCCGGGACTCACAGAGCTGACGTCTTTACTAGGACGTTATTCCTTTATTTTGCTGCAAAATGATGTTTACATACAGATAACAGAAATCGATCTTATTTTAGCACCGCTTGTTCTCCGGGGAAAGAGAGGGTAAGATGCAGGAGAAAATCTATATAAATGGAGAAAGACAAAAAGCTGATAATACATGTTTCCGTTCTAGTCCGTCTCATCTTCTTCATCTTGGCTAAGAACTCAGCCTTTGCCAATTTCCGCGGGGATCCTACGCGTTTCGAGAAATTGGTTTAAACGGTAAAAAGACACACTCCCCGCGTTTCAGTCGCGCGTACGCTCTACTCTAGGGGTGAACACTCCGGGCACAAGTTCATGCAGAAACGGGCGGACTCTGCTCTAGTACATAGAAAGAGCCTGCTCTCGCATTACTACTCTTTTCTTTTTCATCCGCCGGTTCTGAAACCAAATTTTAACTTGCTGATCGCTTAAATTCAGTCTGTTCGATAGTTCTTTCCTCTTCTGTCGGTTAATAAACTCATTGAGGAGAAACTCGTTTTCCAATTCAGCAATTTGTTGTTTTGTGTAAGGTTTCCGTTTCTTTCTTGATCTCCCCTGGGTGGGGCACCAAGGCAAACCTACAATAAACACGTCGATAATTTAGTGGATCAAGTCTGGGTATGCAAATATATGAATATGCACAACATCCCGCAATAACAGGGCTAAACTGGGTCGGAAAATTGGGCAAAGCACATCCAACACCACAATTTCTATCTAACCTCCGAGTCTGATTAAGCGATTATCGCTCCGAAAAGGTTACAGGGGGGTTACAAAATAATTACAGAAAATCTTAGAAAGCAAGTATAGCTAGGTCGCTTCTAAGTAAAGCGAGATATTTAAGGCATACCATCCTGTACTGAAGGTCTGAGGCATGACTGGACTGCTGCGGGCTGAACTGTCAGGTTCAAGTTGACGGAATTCTTGATGTCGTCCTTTAAGCTTGAATTGCAGGAATTCACTTCAAAAAGAGCAGCCGAGCCGTGCAAACTTCTCTGCAGGCTCGAGTGGTCATACTTTACGGGCTTTAAGTTGGCTGTGTGAGTAACAGTTGGGTCATTTGCAAAAGATTGCCTCTGCCTGCATCTCTCCTCTTGTTTGGAGCTCGCATCATGGGCGTAATATTTACTGTTGTCTTCCAGGCATTCCTTGTTGCCGTTGGAGCTGATGTTGATTGGAACGGAGCCGGGGAGGTAAGGCTGCGCCGCGCCGCCGAACGCGTGGCTCTGCGGCTGGGCTGCGCACGAACTTGAGCAAGTCCAAGGGATCGAGCTCCGGGGGTAGGAAATGGTGGGCAGAGCCGCCAATTGACTGCCATTAGCCCGCAAATTAGGAAAATAAAAGGAATCTGGAGATTGCAAATTCAAGAGAGAACCAACGTAGCCAGATCTGTAGAGACTGCGATCACACATTTCCAACAAAGGACTTCAGCTGTTCTTACAGCGGTATTTAGTTACAACAGGGAATAAGCGGAAAGCCTGAAACGATTGGACGAAACTTAGCAGACAGGTTCTTCAAAGCCGGTAATTTCAGCACCGCCTCCAGCGACTGAGCCACAGAGTTCCCCCCCCTTTTTTTTTTTTCCCTTCTTTTCACCCCCCCCACTTTTTTAAAGTCTTATGATAACACTTGAAATATGAAAATACCGAGCTTGCAAGGGGGAGGGGAAACATGGTCTCCACTTCTATAAAAGTGGCCAGGGCGGGCTGGTTGAGCTGCGGCGCCAGCGGAGAGATGAGAGGAAAACAAACATTTGCCGAGAAGACAGGGCAGCCCCTGGTGCAGTCCCCGTGCCGGCAGTGCCCCCCGGCTGGCAGTGCCCGCCGGCTGGCAGCATCCTCTGGGCCAGAACGATACCCACGGTAAGAGTGTGCACCGAGGACTGGGAATAACCTGTGGTGGCTATACGATGTGAATGTTCAGGGCACACGTATGTATTTCTGACCCTAATTACATTCAATGCATTGCATATGCTAGCAATTAAAATCTTAATCGATCGGATATTACCAGCATTGTCATTCTAGCACACTAATGACCGGTATTCTCTTGGGTCCGCACGCCTGCCCTTTTTACACCTTTTACCTTTCATCTACACTCCGAAGCGTTTTTGGGTGAACAACGCTTCTAAAACTCGGAGTCTGTTTTGTCCTTAAAATACAATCAAACAAGCATCAACAAACAGAGAATAACAACAGCAACAACACGGAATTACTCAAGCAACCCCGATATTAGTTAATTAATTAAATAAATAAAATCGAAATACTTCAAGAAAGAAAATACCAGAGTCTGCAGCAGAAGGGGTGTGAGTGCAGCGGTGGGCAAAAGAGAGTCAGCCTCAGGTGGGTACCCCCCTGCCATCTCCCAGGTTGCGTGTGAGAATAAAATGATCCCTTTCAGCGTTATTACTGTGTTATTTGGGGAAGTTATAAGTAGTTTTACATTTTTGATAGACCAAACAAGAGCCCGGATATTCCATTATCTGTCCCATTTCCCTCGTAGCACCAGAGCAAGTAAAATCATATCTGAGAGCATCCTCAGAGGAGATTGCTTGTGTCCTTTCCCAAACCATGCAATTCGCGAGACAGTGGACTTCCCACGGAGGAAAGGCAAAGTCTCGTGTGCTGCACCTAAAGGCACTCGCGAGGAACTGGAGGGCTCGAGGAGGGGGTACCCACAGGCTCCGTGCTCCCGGCCGCTCTCTGCACCGCCGCCCCACTGACCTGCGGGACACTTTGGAGGCCCATCCGTCATCCAGACCGGGCATTTCTGCTCTCGGCCTCTTTCCCAAGAGGATCTCCCCTGGTCTGTGCGAGCCCGGCGTCAAGAGAAGCCTAATGCCCGGACTTCGCCACTTTCATTACCGCGGTTAAAAACTTGTAGGGTTAATTTTGCGTGTTATTCTCCTGTTAATCATAGTTTTAATCTTGGTTTTATTTCTAAGCCGAGATCAGAGAAGTTGCCCTTCTTGACATTCTCCTAATCAAATTCATCTTTCTGTTTAATGGGAAATTGGGGTAAATTCTGCAGTAATTTCATTGCTCTGGAAGAAATCTTTAAATGATTGCCCTCTCCTAGACCACACAGGACCACACAAGCACCGCTGGAGGATATTGCTGACCACTGCTTTTAATTTTTATTGTTTGAGTTATGTCTACCAATTGAATCTCCCACTTATTAGCTTATTTGTATTCTGACTTTTTGTTCCCTAAGAGGATGGGCAATAGGGTTTTTTTCGTAGTCGCCTTTTACGAAAAAGCTGACTCTGATTTTCGGTTCTCGGAGAGAGAAGGAACATTTTCAGTTCAAAGACTATATTTTTGTCCGCAATAAACACAAGGAAGGGATGTGAGTTCCAGTTACCGGAAAGAAAGGTGACACTTCAAACTAATTTTATGGGGTTAGAGAAAACAGAGCTTTCAATTAATATTCAAGTCATCTGTAATTGTTAATTAATTAAAAGAAATCAAAACCTAGAGTAGCTGGAGACAGTCACAGCTGCAGAAAGCGATGTTTATATTTCAATCTGCAGGGAAAAGCATTTACAACAGAAATATCTAGTTCCCGAGGCGACTGGCCACGGAGCGGAGCAGAGGGAGAGCCTTGGACGGACTTGTGCTGCTTTTTCCAGCCACAGCCGGCTGCTGGTTTGGGGGGGCGGCGTGTTACTGCCGCGGGTATCCCCCCGCCTGTGTCTGTACAGGAAATATCACCACTGAGGAGTAAGTAGAGCGACCCGGAGGGCTGCTTTCACACGCTCTTTTCCGCTTTTTTTTTTTTTTTCCTTGGTTTTTAAATAGGCATCCGGGTCGGCCTGGACATCAGAGCTGACCACACGCTATAATTTCACTGGCATATCCTTCCAGTTTACAGACGAAGGTTGCTCTGTGTGTGTCCGAACAGCCTCCCTCGCTCATTTATCACTCGGAAGCGCGGCTCCCGAAGCGAGGGGAAGGTTTCTCGTGCCTATGCCGGGAGCTGTCCAGGAGATGGCAGGATTGCCTCAGACATGGCTGGGAAATCGCACTGCCTTACAGAAGCCAAGCAATGCATCATTGCGCCACTGAGCATTTGCAATTCATTTTGTCGAGGTACATGTTAATTATCTGTAATAATATGCGCTACATTTCAGGCGAATCATCATGTCCTTTTCTCTAAACATGGACGACTGTGACCGGCTGCAGCTGGGACTGCGCGGCGGCAGCCCAGCCCCAGGACCGCGTACAACTGGCGTTCTGGAAGAGTCCAAGGTGTAGCCAAGGAGGTTTTGAATAACGCTCACTAATGCCCCAGCTCCAGGCTTAGAAAACCCTTTTAATCTACACCGGTAGGTAGACGGGCTGATGTGCCCCGGCTTCACTGTCCTCCTCTCTGTAGCTGCTGCCTTCTTAATGATTCTGCATCTTCTTATGAAATTAAAAGGCGACTCCCCTCCATCTGGTACCGATTTGCCAGACAGTTCGGGTTTCCTCCTGCCCTGAAAAAGCGGCTTTGGCCGTGGCCAAGCTGCACCTTCTGAGAGCACGGAGCCCGGCAAAGCCAAAGGTTAAGCCTGGAAGGAGGAAGAGAACAGCCCGCGATGGCTCCGGGGCCGGGAAACAAAACAGCTCTGACAGTGCCCGGCCTTCCATCTGCAGGGAGACTCAGTGGGAGGAAAAACCTCTGTAGAATTAATAGGAGTATGTGTGGGTGAGTGGGGGTGCCAAGGGGGAGAAGACAAGAATTTAAAACATTCGGAGAAAACAACGCTGCATCGGCAGAGAGGGCTGTTCCAGGTGCGTAAATGACGTGTACCACAAGTGTCCTTTTATCCCAGAATCAAACAAAAATGCACTTCGTGATAAAATCCGAAGTGCTCAGAAATGGACTTTTTTCGTCCGTTCGGGGAAAACAAACGCCTCAATTACCGTGAACGTGCAAGCGGAATAGAAAGAGGAAGGAATAGGGCGGAGGAGGCGGAAGATAATCCCCCTATGGAACCAGCCGGTTGCGGAGAGAACGGAGGGGCACCGTCCCAGACCGCCCCACAGCCGGGGAACCGGCAAGTGCCGGTCCGCTTTGGAAGGGGAGAACAAAGGGGCCGTGGGCCGCCCTCGGCCGCCGGGCATCGGGCAGGCCGAGCAGGGCTCAGAGGAAGAGGGGAGACACAGCCTTTCCCCTGCCTCCCATGACAACATTTCTCGCTGGCAACATTTCTTTCTTCCTAAAAATTCTTTTCCATCGACAAGGGACTCTCGGATACCCCTTTCCATCCTTTAATGCACCTCTTATCGTATCTACCTCTCATTTCCCAGGAACGGCGTCCTATAAGTGCCTCTGAGAAGATCCCAGGCAAGCCTGGAGCCCGCGAAACCCCTTCCTGCAAAAGAAGGCGAATTTCTTTTTCTCTTTTTATATATATTGAAAAGAAACCATTTTATTAAAGGCGGTTCAGGAAAAGATTTGCAACATCAGTAACAGTTGGGAAGTCCAGACTGTATTTCCAACACAAAAGCAGATTTTAAGACAAATGAAAAAAAAGATATAGTTTATGGAGAAATAAACTTATCGCATGTCTTACCACATACAATGGTAATCAAAGTGTTTAGAGTAATAGTATATTATAATAAATAATACTAGTTTGGAACACACATTTTAATAATTAGACGAGGCACATTAACAGAGAGGAAATCACTTCTCTCTCCTAGTAGTTGACTAGCGCGTCTGATCACCCTGTGTATATCATAACATGCACACTAGATTTAAAATAATCACAAAATCGACAAAATCCTAGCCTTTCGGCCCATATAAATTATGGTATCTTTTGAACTTCCTTATTTATTGCTTCTGTCATTAACACCCACGGGTTTTTTTGTAAATTAAAAATTAACAATGAACTTCACTTATCCAAGCAGGTTTGTGGGTTTTTTAGCCTCGGTGGTTTTTTTGGTTTGGGTTTTTTGTTTGTTTGTTTGTTGTTTTGGGTTTTTTTGGCGGGAGGAAGGAGAAGAATCTTTCGCTGGTCCGGACAAACAAGATAGAGCGGATATTTTACCCTAGGTCTGCGCAGGTCCATACACACCTCTGTAGGGGCAGCCTCTCCTCTGGCTGCAGGGCGAGCCGGCCAATCCATCACGCCGAAAGCGCTGCCCCCAGGCGCCCCGACCTGAATCTCCGCGGAGCGCCCAGCCGCGCAGCCCCCCGCCCGGGACCAAAGTGCCCCTTCCTGGGAACAGACGGCTCCCTTTTCACCCGGGCATTATGGAATCCTTTCACTGAAAACGAAACTGCGGCAAAGAAAAACCCCAAGCCCAACCTCAAACCCAAACCTGCGGAAGTGGGGAGCGCGGTGGGACATGCCTGGGACTCTGTGCCCCCTCAACAGCTCAGAGAGATTCTCTCTCTCTCGAAAAGCAATTAAAAATTCTGCTGCAGCCAGTAACCCTCCACGTAGTTCTCTCCGGTCCCACTGGACTAGGCGGGTGTTGCCACAGGTCCATATTCCGGCTTTCTTGCATTTTCCGATTGATTTTTTTTTTTCATTCAGCGTGTTTTGAGGTTTACAATACCAAATCAAAACTGACACTTTTTGGCACTGGCTGTTGCTCAGAGAAAAAAAAAATTACAGAAAACCCCCCAAAGAGTTAAGCATTAAAGAAAGTTATAACTGTAACTGTTCAACATATTTAAGTTCGTTTATACTGGCCTAGAGGGGAGAACAGAAAATATAATTAATATTAATATTATTATTATTTTCAAAAAGAAGAAACTGAACTATAATTCAATTCGAGGCTTGTCAACACTCCCTTACACTTACAGAAAAACGCTGACTTTCACGGAAAACAATTCCCGAAATTTCGCCACCACTGGAAGAACAAAAAAAAATTAAATATATTTTCAAGTCTTTCCAAGAGTCTTTAGCTGGTCGTAAATTGAGTTTATATATCCATCACTGTCCGCATGTAATGTATCAAGATACATTGTCTTTCAGTTTGGAGACTATTTTCTTATCCTTCACCCTCCTGTTCTGAAACCAAATGGTAACTTGTCTCTCAGACAGGTTTGTGGCTGCAGATATCCTTCGCCTCTTGTCCTTGTTAATGAACTTGTTAATGGCATATTCATTCTCGAGTTCTTTAAGCTGCAGTTTTGTATACGGCACTCGCTTCTTTCTCCCACGCCGGTAGACACACATATCGGGCTGGTTTAGTGCAACGTCCCCTATTGTAAAAGACATTATGTGAAAAATTAGAATTTTATTACAGGCGTTTAAAGCTTAACCGATATTGTTGGGCACTGGTTTTCATGGGCAAATAAATAATGCCGGGCTGTTTACAGTTTATTATTATTTACGCTACCACATTATTTGCACGTTAGTAAGGCACCACCGAAGCCTTGATGGACTGTCATCACTTTTCAGGCATGCATCTCTAACTGACCATGAAGGGCGGCGAGGGCATTGGCTTTGGGGCCGAGAGCAGGTCTGTGCCCCAGCGCACACACAGAAATCACTTTGGTGAGAGTTTCCCGGGTTTGTTTGCATGTGGTTTGTGCCTCTGTGCCCTCACTGCTTGCAGTCTCTTAAGAGGTCTGGGGCCGGGTCAGTCGCCAGTCAGAGAGGTAGAGGAGCTCAAGCCTTTGAGCCATCGTCCTGAAAACTGCAAACGCGAATTAAACCCGGCCACGGAAGGAATCAGCAGAAGGAACCCGAGGCCTCCCCGGCGCCCGCGGAACGGGCGTCCAGTGCCCGGGCGCTAGTGGAGGAGAGATTCTGGGGTCAGTCCCGCGGGTATGGAAAGCAGAGGGTGAGATTTTCTCTGGGGTAAGGGGTGGGAAGGGGGGTGAGAAAAAGAAAATCCGCCACCCCCACCCTGCTCTATGCGTGTCTGTGCAGCGTGTCCAACTCGGCAGGCCACCCCTGCAGCCCGGGGGGCGGGGGAGGGGACGAGCAGGCGGAGGAGGCACGGGGGAGTTCGGTTCAGACCATTTCTCCCCCTCTCGTACCTGGAAAGGACGATTTCCAGAAGTGTGAGCTCTGTGTCTGATCTTTGGCACAATAAACCTGACTATTCCAGCCATTAGCCAGAGTCCAAGACTGATAGCCCTCCATTGATATGTATGTTTCGTGTCTCGGTTCCCCAGAGCCAAACGTTGAGACCATGTCTATGTACCCAGGAACGTGCTGGTAGGGGGTTGTGTAGCCCTGGTAGAAGGACACTTCCTTCGCCCTGGAGGAGACTTCATTGGCGGGAACACTCGTGCTGGTCAAGCTGGAGACGTCCATATACTTTTCCACGGGAAAGCCGCCAATGGAGGCATGGGGGGGAGACTTCAGGGCATTTTGCTGGATCCCAACCCCGTGGGACATCCTGCAGCTATAGTATCCATTGCCAAAGTGATACCCATAGCCCAGCGCGGGGGCGGCGGCCGGCGTGGCGGAGCTCGGGCAGTCCTTGGTCGGGGGGTCGGGCCTCGCCGCCGCCCCTGAGCGCTCCCCTCCGCCGGCGTAGGCAAACCCCGAGGCGGCAGCGGCGGCAGCGGCGGCGGCGGCCGCTCGGCCCGTGTGCGCCGCCCCGAAAACGGGCGAGGAGAGAAAATTACGGCACTGCCCGGAGGCTCCGCCGCCGCCGCCGCCGCCGCCGCTGCTGTCGCCGCGCAGTCCGTCCATCTCCCAGCTCCCTGCTTTGCTCATGGCCTTGCACATCGCGGGCGGCGGCGGTGGCGGCTCGGTCCCCGGCCGGGCATGATGCGTATGGTTATTTGCCTCCAACAGGTTGGATCCTGGCGGTACGTTTATAAAAACGAAGTCCAGGTTGGGAGGGGGGACGGGGGTGGGGGCGGCCGGCCCCAGATTAGTTTGCCTCAGCCCGGGGGGCTGCTCATAGGCTGCCGTCGGAACATGTGACCCTCCCGCTGCCCGCACTGCCCCTTTCGCCTCGCAGCCCCCCGGTCCGCACCGACGGCGCCCCCCCTCCTCTGTCTATTCCCACCCCCGCCCCGCCGGCGAGCTCCCGCCCCGCCACGGCCCCGGCACTGGAGGGGGGGTTGGGCGGGCGGCGGTGATGCCCCTCCGGAGCAACCCCGGCCCCCGTTGCTTTCATCCCTCCCTTCCTCCTGCCCGCGGCTTCAAAAGGGCCAGCCGAGTACCACTGGACCTTTTGAAGACGCGGGCAGGGGCTCTTTTTAGAGCCGCGGACAGGAGTCTGACCGGATCCACAGCGAGACCTTCTCCAGCTCATTGTTGCGCCTGCAACATGGGGAAAAACCCACATAGTCTTTGTATTCCATCCCCCCCACCTCCCTCCTTCCCGGCGATATATGGAGAAGTGTTTTGTTATAGTGAGAAGGGGTCCCCTGGTTTCACTGAGATCTCGGTCCACGGGAGAACCCTCTTTTAACCCCCCCCCCCCCAGTATTGCTACCGGCCAGGAAAAAGCACCGCGTCTGTGCGCAGCGCAAGATGGTAAACCTGGCACTCATTAGATGTGGCTTTTTTTCCCTTGCAGTGTCAGTTCATGTCGTGGTAAGGCAGTCTAGTTAAAAGGCAGCGTTCGCTTATGCTGACGACTGTTCTCGTGGTGACTTCCCAAGACTGTGGCAAATCCTTCTGTCGTCTCTCTCGACTCTCCCGCTGTGTCAGGGTGGAAATTGCAGGAGCGCGAAGTGCTGGAAATAGAGAAAGCTCCAAAGACGACTCCGAACTCTTGTCCCAGAACTAACCACAACCCCAATCACAACCCCAGCCCCTGCGCCTCTGGACCGGCTCCTGTCCCTCCACGGTTTTATATTGGACACTTAGCCCTTTCTCGGGCACGGAGGGCAAGAAATTGCTGGGAAAGGCGGCAGCTCCGTGGGGAAGGGCAGGGAAACTTCGCGCCGCTGAAAACTATGTAGCTGGGGCCATGTTTACTGTCCCTACGGAGGCTCAGGCGCATGAGGAAAGAGAGGCAGCCTCCACAGAGGTGAAACTGTCCTGACACGATTTCGGGACTCTGGGGCTGTCCTTGCTGAGCAGCCCAGGCAGGGGGTGGCAGGGCCCTCCGGACCCCTGAACTACCGCGGGATCGAAGCAGGTCCCGCAGCAGCAGCCAGTCGCGCAGCCCTACTTTATAGCCTGTTTAATAATCTCCCGCAGTATCTGGAAGCAGGGTTTGGAATGACAAACGGGTGCCAGTAATTACAGCATCAACCGGATGGCATAGGAGAGTTCATGTTCATCAGCTCTGACCACTTAATTGCTATTACTCTTTCATAATCAGCTAAGAAGTTAGCCAGGCGTGATTACATGTTTCGCTCGGTTATCAGCTGAATCAGTATTTAGTCTCAGGACATGAAACCCCCTGTAATTAGGAGGACGTTTTGTCGAGGCACAAGTTTCTCACTTTTTCATGCCCCTGCATGCAACTTTCTAGTGAAAACATTGCTAAAAATAAAAGCCCCGAGAAATGACACATATTTCCATTTGTATTCTCACGTCCCGTTGTGTTTCCTCTTGCAGTAAATGCAGTGAATTTTTCTCTGACGTCAGAATATTTCAAATAAGGTTGCCAAAAGAAAGGAGCACCTAAAACGCAGTGTTTCAGAGCTTTTTTGAAGTCGATTACATCAAAGCAAATCACAGTGCAGCCGCAGCGACGCCCGTAGAGGTCTTCAGTCCTGCCGAGACATCTGCTCCAGCGAGAGCCCCCGGTGTACCAGAAAACTCTTTGGGCGGGTTTATGACTATATATTCAATTGCTTCGATTTTATAATGAGCCGTTTTGTGAAGGGTGTATAAAACAGCAATGTCGTGCATGGCATGATATTATGCATACGAATAAAAATAATGATCTCATGAGCAAAGGTCGGCTCTCTGAGAGCACCCGCCCAGTTTACAAGTGGCAGGAGGCGTCCCGCACTCCCGGCCCCGGGGCCGTGCGGGGCACCGTGCGAAGGCCGCGGCCCCGGCCCGGAGCAGCCCAGTGCTTCCTTTGCTCAGAGAGGACAGTCCCCACCGAGACGTCGCTCCACGTCGGGCAGGGCAGGGGGACCTGCCGCGCTGGCCGGGCCTCTGCCTGCGGGCAGTCCTTGTCTTGCCCCAGCGGCGCTTCCGCGGGTGCCCAGTGCCCCGCCGAGTCCCGCTGCATATTCCATTGACACATTGCACAGGAACCTCCAGAATACACGAGCTATATGGCATCGCTGCAGGCAGTGCTTGTGGTCTCCCCGGAAGAAAAGGTTGTGGGGTTTCTTTTTTTTTTTTAATTCCTGAAATTATCTCATTTCCTCAAGTGCATTTACGATGATTTAATACAGTTAGGATTCTACTCAAACTTTTAGCACAGGTTTTTAGTGTCCGCCTAGTATTCATCTCTCACAGCAAAAACAACCCGAATTTTGATCGCCTCCTTCGTCAGAATTTGCCGATTGTAATCGTGTCTATAGGAATTTGCTTCTGTTAGTGTTTGCTGTAGGAAAAAAAAATCTCTCTCAGGACAGATGGAGAACACAAATATAACCACTCAATTTGTACTTCTCCCAAACCTTACTCCATGCCCACTGCGTTCCGTTATTACCTTTTAACTTGCGTAGAGTTTTTAATAGCTAAACAGAACAGAAGAACTTTCATTTTCCGCTACCACTTTAAAAAATAGCCAGATACAGTAATGAAAAGATTTAACAGCAACGCGGGAAGAATTGTTAAACTATTTTCCCCTCCAGATATGTGCCACAGGTTCTCATGTCTTTAGTTACTTCAGCCTTAAAAAATCCGTTTCGAGTCGGAGAAAGTTTTCTCAGGGCTCCCCGCGTGGCCTCGGTGCAGCGGCCACGGGTGGATGAGCACTGCGGGTACTGAACTTGAGCTCTCTGGTCACGGGCTGGTGCTGGTCGCTCCCTGACTCCAACCTCCGCTTTGACACAGCGCGGAGACCTCGGGATCCTGATCTTGGACCAGCTGCAACCTAAATTGAACCATCAGTCGAGTCCCTTTGAGACCTGCTTAGGCTTTATCATTTGAATTAAACCCCGTCTGTGTGCAAAGGCAGCCCCAGAAGACATCACGCACCCATGAGCCTCGCGTAGCACCCGCGGGATCTCCGCCTGGGCGGCGCGGGGAGGGACGGTGCACAGGGCCCGCGGGACTCGGGGATGTGCTATGCTCGTGTCCTTTCCTCGTGGGTGACATTTTACAGATAATCTGGACTGAACACGCCCCAAGACTGGCCCTACGCTTATATGGCGGTCTGAGGCGGAGGGGAGATGCGGGGCTGAGCAGGAGCGCACTGCGTGCTCAACATGCAGGACACGCGTTGCGCGGGTGCGGAGCTGCCTTGCCAGGCGGCCTCCGACTGGCACAGGGAGGGCGGGCAGGGCTGGCGGAAAGGGCGGACGGGGCTGCACGGCAGGATGGCAGCACCTGCTGGCAGGGCAGGCGAGCAGGACGGGCAGGGCCGGTTGGCCGGTCAGGAAGGTCAGGTAGAGCCTGTGGGCAGGGCCAGAGGGCAGGACAGGGCGGGCAGGGTAAAATAGGCAGGGAAGAACGGGCAAGGCTGGCGGGCAGGACGGTCAAATCAGGCAGGGCAGGTAGAACCTGCGGGCAGGACAGGACAGGACGGGCAGGGCGGGCAGGGCTGGCGGGCAAGACGGGCAGTGCCGCCGAGACGCCGCCAGGTGGCACTGCCGCGCCTGCCGGCAGCGCTGCCGCCCCCGCCGCGCGGGTCCCCCGGACCGGACCCCGCTCCCCCGGACCCCGCCAGGACCGGCTCCCCGCGCCCCCGCACGCCCCCCCCGACCAGCACACCACCGCCTGCTCCCACCCCACAGACCGCGTCCCGGAGAGTTTGCGCTGCCGCGGATACCTCCCCGGCGCTGCACGCCGCCCTGGGACCCTGCTGGCAGCCTGCCCCGCCGCGGGGTAAGAAGCAGATATTCCCGCTCGCCTTCTCAAGCACACTCTTGGTGAAAAGCTGCCCGCGATGTTTGTCTCATTCAATACGAACTTCATTTCAATTAAGCTACCTGACCTCTTTTCCCCGGGTAACATTTAATAAACTAACACTGAAATGTTCTTTGATGCCTCCAGCAATAACTTTCAAGGTAAAAATCTGGCCAAAGGCCTAAGCAGCTATTTAAACTTACAGGAACAACTGAGTAAACAGAGTCTAACAAAAGCTCGCATATTTCGGCAGTTTCTCGGCAGTCTCTGTAACTTCCTCCCCCTTTGCCCAGTAATATCACTTTAATGTCGGAGGTTCTTCAGGCTTAGCTGTTGGTTTTGAACAACTATAAACATATTCCGAAAGATCTTTTTAGACCTTGCTATTCTTTTTTTTTTTTTTTTTTGGGGGGGGGAACCCCACAAAACCAAAACCAACAACAACCTCCCCATCACAAAAATAAGCAACAATCAAAAAACCCCACCCAAAACATAAAGCCCCCAAACAACATACACCCACGAACAACAACCCAACAGATAAATATCAGTGCAGTAAATGCCTCTAGTTTACTGACAATATAAAAATAGGCAATTAGTTTATTTGGGGGTTGACGGTTTGGGGTGAACTGATTAACTGCATTGCAGGGAACAGTTTTGTAACCTCACCTCTACCTAGTGGAAGATTACTAGCGCCTCTTATAATATTTTATGTCCCTTGCATATGAATCTAGCTGTATTTTAAGATACTCTGTACATAACCTAAGGTATCAGTATTATTTAAAAGGTGCGAAATATAACCCTGGTAAAGATCATTCATAGCCGCACTTGAGTGTAACTTATTTTTCTTACACTGGGGCTTTTCACATAAGTCTTTTCCATCCGCTCCAAATAACATAAAAATCGTTCCCTCTTTTCTAGTGGTGCAGTAACATTTTTTGAGTCTAAAACTGTGCCTGCTCTGGTGGTGTGCACACAGGATTTGCCTCCGAGATGTGGTATCTCGGCTGCGGTTTCCGAAAGAGCAGGGGGAAAGATGCTCGCCGCGTTACAGCATGTAAGAAAACAGACGAGGGCGCCAAACGACAGCAATAAAATCGGCCGCAGGTTTCCGCTCCGCCTCCGCCCCGCCAGGACCGGCGGCCGGGCCGCCGCCTGCTGCGGAGCCAGGCACGGCGGGGGAAGCGGGGACCGCAGGACCGTGGCGGGGCTGCGTGGGCGCCGGGCCCGTCGGGCGGGGCGGGGCGGTGCCAGATTCTCGGCTGCGCTCCGCGTGTGCACCCCGGGGACAGCCCCGTCCCTCGGGGAGGGCAGCGCGAAGCCTCCGCTCCCGGCCCGGCCGGAGACCCCGCGGGATGTCGTCTGCGGTCCTGTGATCCGCGCACCGCTCCGCTCCCCTCAGCACTGGGCCGCTCCGCCGCCGCGTCCCCGGGCGAGGAAAAGTTGACGTTTACTTTTGTCTGTTTTGGAGGCTGTAAAACTCAGGACACCACACTGCAGTCTAAATTCACATTTCGAAGGGCTGACATAAAACTCTCATTAATGGAAGGCTGGACTTTGCAAACAACGCCTAGAATGCTTCCTAAATATTTGGTAGAATGTTTAGGGAGACTTTAACACGTTATTAAAAAAAATCTGTCAAGTATCCCATTTTCGAGCTATGAATCATGCGCAAGAGCACAAGAACTTAGGAGACGTGTGAACCAAGATTAGTAGAAACAGTTCTCCTTGGAAAAAAAAAAAATCGAGCCCGCGTTTGATTGGGGTGTTTCTCCGGGCGATGAAACTCGGATTCAAGGGGTCTAAATACTAGACGATGTGGGTGAAAAAAAAATCACGGCGAGAATAAAGGCTGGGCAGCTATCGAAACGCACTCCAGAGATGCTAACGACAAAGGATTTATCTTCGTTTAAATGGTTGCCATCAGCGTCATTATTACTAGCTAAGTTACCACTGAAGGGAGACTTTCCGACTGTCACGTCTGCCGAGCGCGGTAGCCCGTGTCTCCGGCAGCGCGGCGACGCTTCGCCCCGCGGCACCTGGCAAAGAGCGGAGGGATGAGCTAGCTGAGCCACAGGTAACTTTGGAGAGAGGGTGCTAAGATGATGTTTCTGATAGCTCGGAGCCTGTAGTCAATATCTCCCACCCATCACTTAATTCTGTGGTTATTTTTTTAATTTTCAAATGCGTAAGTTTTATTGGCGGTGGGGAGAAAAGAAGCAGAGGGCTGGAGAGAAACCTGCCGGGAGGATTAGATGGACGCCCGTGGAGTGTTTTAAATCACGAATGCATTCAGTGTCCTTCGGTTATTTCCCTCCCCTATCATACCGTACGACGGTCAGTAGTGTCCCAGAGGGATGAAAAAGCGCAGACTAGTTTCGTCGATAAACAGGATTATAGAAAGTAAAAAAAAAAAAAAATCTTATTTAAGGAAGCAACAAAGAAAAATTTAAGACTTGTCATATACTAGATTATAATAAATATTTAAATTTTCAGGTAACTGCTGTAGGTACGCTCGAATCTGTGCGTGATTATATTTGTGCGGGTTTATAAAGTCTGGGCATAAGGTCCGCGCGTGTGAGAGGGTGTGTGGGGGTGTCAGTGTAAATTCCTAAATAAAACTACTAATGTGGTCTGGAAATGGGAGGGAAAAATAAAGAGATATCAGCGGCAGGAGGTTCTCGGTCCTCTGGTCCTCTTCCAGCAATTCCTTGCGTTGTGATCTAAAATACGCCTCAGAAATAATAATAAAGAAAAGCATTATCTAATATTTAGCATGTAGTTCTGTCCGAGGACAAATGAGAAAGAAGCTGCATCATTAGGACCTAAAAGGCAACAAAACAAAAATCAGAGCATAATGATGCACCTAAATGAAGGGGGAAATGTTGCACAGCTCATTTTATTAATCAGACTGTCAATTCCACCCCAGAGGCCAAACCCCAGAGCAATTGAAGCAAGATCTGATCAAGCTAAGGACAAGAGCTTTACTCCTCACTTCTTGTCTTTCTTTCTTTCCACCTGGATATATTTGTCTGCTCTGAAGCCGCCTTCATTATCCACTGACAGGAGCTTGTATTTATTTGCTTATAAACCTGTTACAATAAATGATTATTCGAACAGCGTCATTCGTACCTTAATGACGAGCACCACTTTTTGATGAATGACATTTCGGGCTAGAAAGGATGTATGGGTCATTTTGACCAGTCATTCCCTCGCTTTGGCATCCCACAATTTTTACACCTCCCTCAAAAACAGATAATAATATTTAGAGACACTTGCCGGGCTGAATGTGAATTAGCCCCTGCTGCAGCTCATCATTAGTACAGGACCAGCCCTGCAACTTTGACATTTTTTATAAAGCTGAGATGATGGAAAGAATAAGAAAAGAGATGATCCTGATGGAGAGAGGGCTGCACAGCCCTACAGCTGGCAAAAGGCTCTCGAATTTGTCAGACTCAGCTGGAAATGCAGTGTTGGAGGCCCTTGAAAATTCTCCGCACAGTGGTCGCCTCAGCCCGAGACTGACTGCCGCCTCCCTGCACAGCGCTATAGGGGACATCTCCGCCAAAGGCAAATTTGAAATAGACACTTTATTCAATCTTCAGCATCCGAGCAGCGAAAGCACGGTCTCCTCCGAAATCCCGCCGTCGGAAAGCAGGAAGAAAATCAGCCTTTATTCCGAAGTTGCTCAAGAGGCAGATATGAACAGTGATGTGGAGGTGGGCTGCTCTGCGCTCCGCTCCCCGGCCAGCCTGACTTCTTCCCAGCTGAAGGAAAACAGTAACAAAGGTAACTCTTCCTTTATCATCTCCATCTAAGCCCCGCGCTTTGCCAACAGGCTTTAAAAACCAAAGGAAACCCACCGCCACTGCCAAAGTTGCTCGCTTCTGCATCAGTGCTCTCTCTTCTGCGAAGACAGAGCTCCAGGCTGTAAAATATTATTGCAATTACTGCGCTATCCCGATAACCGAGACACACTGCTCGGGCAGCTCCTGTGCGGGTGCCTTCGTGTATGTGTATGTCTGTGCATGCCCAAATCCATTGATATGTAGATATATATCCAGAGTATATGTGGGCACAAATATCCACCCACTTATATTTAGGCAAAGCTTTCTCCACTTATTTCCCCGAGCTCTTGGAGTTCTCGACGTCTCTTGAGCTGTATATGCGTCTATATACATACATAGATTAAATTAGAGGGAGAGAGGGGAATGAAAGAAAACTACTCGCATTTGTCTGTGTGTGTCCTTCTCTGTGTATATGCAACGTGCTGTCTGTGTCCACCTCGGGGTAATTTGGCATTGTTCACTTTTCCTCTGCTTGTAACAGGGGGTTTGAAACAGCCTCATCTCCTTCCCCATGCTTTGCGGGCCACGGTGATGGACGGTGGTTGTTATTATTGCTGGAGGTTATTGGGGAGGTGGAGGTAGATGAACGGTGGATTTCCTAGGGGCCACAGTGCATGCCTTTTTTGTCAAATGTGCCAGAGAGAGGAAGGGATGCTCGACGTAACGCTGGAGGGGGGGGGGAAGCTTTTGTGGCTGCTTTTATTTCTTATGTCTCAAACGAAAATAAAGAACGGCAGTCGAAGGGGAACAGGCTAGTGCCTAGCCCGGGATGCTCGCAGGCCCGCGCCCTCGTCTGCTCTCCCCTGAACTCATCTGCCCTGCAGTCCCCAAGCCCACCCCATCTACTGAGAATAAAGCGGTTATGAAGTTATTAAAAAAAAAAACAACAACAAAAAACCCCAAACCCAAACAACCAAAACCAACCCAAACAAACAAGCAAAAAACCCCGACAACCAACCTCCGAATCCAAATTTATCGATTCTGCTAGCAGAAGGGATTTGTAAGAATGACAGGTGGCCTTGAGCACGGGCGCAGCGGGCCCTGTTCGGCCTGGCCGGGAGGGTTGGGGGACCACCCTGTCGCCCGCTCTCATCCCGGTGCCCTCGCCCCGCAGGCTACGCGGAGAGCAGCCCGACTCCCAGCGCCCCCGCCGCGGCGGCCGCCCCCGCCGGCGGCATCGGCAGCCTGCACAGCGGCGGCGCGCTGGGCGGCTCGGCGGCGGGGGCCGACCAGGTGCGCCGGTACCGCACCGCCTTCACCCGCGAGCAGATCGCCCGCCTGGAGAAGGAATTCTACCGAGAGAACTACGTGTCGCGGCCGCGGCGCTGCGAGCTGGCCGCCGCCCTCAACCTCCCTGAGACCACCATCAAGGTACGCCGTGCCCCGCGCCCCGCCGAGCCGCCGCCGCCGTCCCGCGCAGCCCCGCGGTGACCCGCTCCCCCGGGCCGCGGCCGGCTGCGCTCTCCGGCTGAAGGACTCGCAGAGCCCATAGCTATTGATCACCACTCGTGCTCGTTTGCGTCTCCTCACCCAACACTTTTAATTTGCTTTTTAAAAAGTTGTTATTACCGTTATTTTTGTTGTTTGGGGGGTTTTTTGTTGCTGCTGTTGGTTTTTTTCTTATTTTCTTCGTCAGTTTTTATGGCTTTAGCCTACTTCCTAAAGTGAAGAGGTGAGAGAATGAACGCAGCTGTTATACACGGGGAATGAGCGTCAGTCCCGTGAAGACATAGTGCTGCGTGGGGAGGAGGGAACGATTCAAAGGGAAAACGTTTATTCAGATCTAAGGGGTTCCCCTCGACTAGAAGGGGGAACCGTACCCACTGCTCCCCTCGGTCAAGGTCACGGGCGATTGCTCCGGGGGGGAGAGGGGTCTCCCACAAGCGTTGACAGTGGGTGTCGCTGGGTGCCCGCAGGTATCCGCGGCGGGAACGGGTGCGGCGGGGCGAGGACTGGAGCGGAGCTGAGGCCGCGTTGTGCTTGTCTCCCCGCGCAGGTGTGGTTCCAGAATCGGCGGATGAAGGACAAGCGGCAGCGCCTGGCCATGTCCTGGCCCCACCCGGCCGACCCCAGCTTCTACACCTACATGATGACCCACGCGGCGGCCACGGGCAGCCTGCCCTACCCCTTCCATTCCCACGTCCCGCTCCACTACTACCCTCACGTCGGGGTCACTGCCGCCGCCGCTGCCGCCGCTGCCTCGGGCGCTGCCGCCGCGCCCTTCGCCACCTCCATCCGCCCGCTGGACACTTTCCGCGCCCTTTCGCACCCCTACTCCCGCCCGGAGCTGCTCTGCAGTTTCCGACACCCCGGCCTCTACCAGACGCCGGCCGCCGCCGGCCTCAACAGCAGCGCGGCCGCCTCGGCGGCAGCGGCGGCGGCGGCGGCGGCAGCGGCGGCGGCGGGGTCGGGGCCGCCGGGGGGCTCGGCGCCCTGCTCCTGCCTCAGCTGCCACAGCAGCCAGACGGCGGCGGCGGCGGCGGCGGCGGCCTCGGCGTTGGGCTCGCGGGGCGGCGCGGCCGCCGACTTCCCCTGCACGGCGACGGGGCAGCGCTCCGAGAGCGGCTTCCTGCCCTACTCGGCCGCCGTGCTCAGCAAGGCCGCCGTCGCCTCGCCGGACCAGCGGGAGGAGGCGCCGCTTACCAGATAACTACCCCGGTCCGGTCCCGGGGGGTGTTTTGTAGAGGGGGTCGAGGGGGGTGGGAGGTGGTGGGGGCAGAGGGTGCCCCCGCACTCGGCCGGAAAGTTATGTCTATTTTTTTATTGCTGACCGCCCCGCTGCGGGGCGCGGGACCGGTGGGGAGGGCGCCCCGCGGCTCCTGCGCCCCCGCGGAGGCGGCCCCGCGGTGCTCACTGCCGGGCGCTGCGGGGTCCGCGGGGTGCGGGCGATGGGGGCAGGGAGGGGCAGCCGGCGGAAGGGAATGTGTTTCTGGCCTTATTTTTTTTTCCTTTATTATAATTATTATTATTGTTATTTCGGTTTGAATTCGAGTAAATGGGAAATGTCTCGCGTATTTCGGTACAAGCGGTAGCTAATGAGGCAGCTGCGTCCGGGCCAGTAACGGGAAGGGAAGTGTGAGATAGACAGGATGGGGAGAGGTATTTTTTAAGATCACGCTTTCTATCTACCATAATCCACGTTATCTGGGAAATACTTGAATCTCTCTAGGTGTAGATTGTTGTCCTGAAGCATTGACCTTCCAGACACTTTTCTAAATTTGATTCTTTTCTCAGCGTCTTTCTCTTCTCTCGATAAAACGGCGCTTGGATTTATTTCTCACGCATCTCTATCGCGCCTTTGCCTCTGAAAAGCCACCACTGGGTAACTGAGACCTCCTATACCAAACCATTGCTACTGGAGGGACTTCCTTGAACTTGAAGAAAGGCACATCAAAAACCACCAGTGTTACTGCCATGTCAATTTTGATGCTAATAATGTGCAGATTATGACGAAAATTGCCAATCATGTTCTCTGATGGACCTCCTTTGAATGTGGAATTGGAAAAAAGTTCCCCGCACAGAGACCTGCTGTCAAGTACTAACAACCCGCTAAGGGAAGTCATTAGAAGAGACAGATAAGAGACTTGGTACATAAAACATTGTTCTTGGTGCATAGAATGTATGTTATTTAATGTTATCTCTCTTACCTGAAGTGATTTCGCACAAGAAAGCCACTTTCTTATCATCTCAATTGCCAATTTTCATTTTGGTAACTTGGACGCCCCGGGTAGACTTTTCTCTGTTAAGTTGATATTCCACCAATGTGAAGAGCCTCATTAAATCAAACCCAGATATTTCCATAATGCTCCCTACAGAGCCACTTCACTCTTCACATAATGAGATTTTTCTGAAGAGTTGAAGCCCTCATCTAACTTGCTATTGCTTGTTTAGGCCCTGTGTGAATGTGAATACACACTCACGTATGCTCTCAAAAAAAAAAAAAAAAAAAGAAAAAAAAGAAAAAAAGAGAGCAAAAAAAAAATCTCTATTATATATTTCTAATAAGTGTCCTGAAATACTTCTATTTTTAAGACACTGGATTTTTTTCATATTCTAATAATGAACTTTCAGAAAATGATTTTAAAAGCTATGCTGATTTGTTCAGTGAACATAAATCATAGGGTCTTTTTTTGTCCAATGGAACGGATATCTTGGGAGGGGGTAGAGAAGGGCAAAGGAGAAACATCCCAGGCTTCTGGAGCAGATCCCTAACAAGACGTGTACATTTTCTGGATAGAGAACTTTAAAGCAAGGTAGAAGACACCTAAACCCACAATTTTCTCATTTTGTAAAGAACGAATAGGAAGACTACTTACGTAAAAATATCGATTATACCAGCTGTTGTTCACTGAGTTTACATTGAAATTTTTTTATTAATATATAATTTAATGTTAAAGAAAATAGACCAAAACGTAGCACTCTTTTACCAGCTTAACCTTTTCGATCCTTGGAATCGTTTGTTATGATCACACAAGTATGGGATGTATATACGACGATTTTGGCAATAACGTTTACATTTTTCCAAAATATAGATATATGTCTATTAAATGGTCGATGAGGACACTGGTTGGTAAAATTAACATAAATTCGTTTTATGTTAGGTCCGTTGGACCTGGTTATTATATGAAACTGTAAATAAAGTCTTTGTGCTTTAAATATTGCTGGCTGTACGAACTCACTGTAAAATATTTTACAAATGTGCAATAATTATAAAGCTTTGTATATTACGTTATTTATTGTGTTTGGTCATGTAAAATAAATGTTATTTAAATCAAAGCGAGATTATTTGTTTAAGAGGCTGCAAAGCATTCCGTACTGATGTTTGTTTTTAAATATGGCATCCAGGGTTATGAGAACTTCTTAAAACAACATATTTAAATGCCTTTTAATACACATATCAGATGGATTAATTCATACTAATCGGTATTTTTACTGCGAATGCTATGCATTACTCATGTTTATAGCAGATGTTTTATAAGTCCAAACATTGGTTTAACATTAATTGGCTGGCTAAACAGATGTATGTTTACAAATATTACCGAGATATTCTGTAAGAAAAACAACGGAGAAAAATGATTTCGTCC
>NW_016690187.1:8226225-8266114 GCF_001604755.1 Lepidothrix coronata
GGATTTAGAGGCAGGGAGGGGAGAGAGGAGCGAGGAGTCGCCTTCCGGCTCCCACACTCCAGGGGACAAAAAAACTTTGCCCTTCTAAAACTTCAGAGCCCTCCACACTCCGGAAAGGCCGTCGGTCCCGTAGGGACCTCAGAGTCTGGGACAGCTGTCACCAAGTCCCACCACGCTTTCCCTGAGCTGGGACAGCCTGAAAGCAGGAGTCACGAGAAACAACCCGAGATCTCGCGTACCATATCTTGTCTGGCTGGTGCCTTTATAGGGGTAGAGGCAGAGATTATTCTTTCACCGTTTCACTTCAATAAAGGCATCCCAAGGCATTATTTACAACCGCACATAATTTACCTATGCTATTTGGCAAAGCAACTTCGGAAAAGAAAGTGAATGAATAAATACTTCATAACTGCTGGTAGAACAGACTGGATCCTGTAATGAAGAAAAGATTTATGTCACGTTCTTCCAGCCCAAATAGCAGCAGCCTCTGTTTGTCTCAGCCCAGTGCTTCTATTTAAATGTTACTTTCATATATTATGTGGCATTAATTTAACTATAGCTCATTAAGGCAGAATGAAATGGTTAAATTAACTTATCAACCCATAATGATGATGAATGAGGTATTAATTCAGATACAAGCTGGGCAATTTGCAAGTTTACGCATTCTGATGGTTCTCAAATAACATTTTGAATAGCGGGTCAGCGCCTCAATCAATTACATAAGCATGTAAAGTCGGTCTCTCGGAAAAAAATCCTTTTTCATGCATATGCATTAAAACATGTTCGCAATTATCCTCGGAAATTGCCTTCATTGGATTAAGCAGCAGTCTTGGACGCTGGTTCTGGTCTTCCCTGTGCTTTTATTAAAGCTGGGAGCAGCGCTGGCTGTAGCAGCCGAGGCGGGGTGTTTGTTTAAACAGTGTTTACCAAAGAAAGGTGAAAGCGCTGCACTGTGGTGCGGGGGGTATGCATGCGTGAGTGTGCGTGTATATGTGCGTGTTTTAACAACAAGAGGCAAAACTCATCTGGAAACGCTTCCCTGAATTCTCCAGCAAATTCCATCTCTCTCCAAGAGAGCCAGCAAGTCGCTTCGAGAGAGCGCTTAATGTTTCCGAGGATGCAATTAATTACTGTCCTCAAAGAGAGACTTCTGATAAGTGTTCTTTACTTGGACTTCGCTTAGGGCTTTTGACTCATTATCCATGAGTGGTCTTTGTAGGAGGAATATTAGATGTGCGGGGCTGACACTCGATTTCTACATGCTGCGTTGTACAACAGACGCAGTGGCAGGGGGAAGTACTAATTACCTTAAGACTGGCTAATAACGCAGTTTTCCAACATTACCTCTAACGGGTTGAAGTTAGTAATCAGCAAGAGAAGGGGCACACATGGATTTCGACAGGTCCACGCTAATGGGAGCGCATAGATCAGTGTGAGGATGATGATGACCGAGCCAGTGTTTCAGGAAGACCTGAAATAGCATCTCCCCGCCCTGACGGAGCCATCGAGTTGGGGAGCAGCCGCCTTCCCCAGGCACACAGGGAATTTTAGACTTGTCGGATCCGTTTCAAAACGCTTCGGCCCTCTCCGCCGCCTGCCTCTCTGCCAGCAAGGCCACGGCGGAGCAACACTGTGAACCAGGGTTCACCCTTAAAAATGCCCCGCCCGAGGCTGGCCCGGTGCCGCCATGCCCTGACAGTGGGCTGAGGTCCTTCTGGGGAGCGAGTGCCAGTCGGGATGGGTGTCCTGAGAGGCGGGGACACGGGACGGACACGGCTTCTGCCCCCCTGCCTTGGATAGGGAGCTCAAAAGTGTTTAGAAAGGGGTCTTCTCCCTCGGTCAGCTGGTGAAGCCTTTTCGTCTTAATTAATCCCCACCAAATGTCAAAAGCAGATATGACCCTCCTTTTCCATGAAAAGAAAGTATATGTATTTTTAATGATTTGGGTTGATTTCCTTACGAGACAAGGCAGGAAACTGCAGCTCTCCTTTATGTGCTGCCTCGCCCCCTTTCCAGACAGGATTGCTTCCTTCCCAGCTCTCTTTCTCCTTTGGCACCGGCTCCACTGCTGCCGGTGACCAAACCAAGTGCTGCGGCTCGGAAGGGGAAACGCTAAAGCCTTCGCACGTCCCCGGCCCCATTAACCCTGGAACACGACCATTAGGGAGGGAACAGGCTCCGCAGTTCTGCCCCTGTCCCGCCGACCGTAGAGGGGAGGCCGGAGAGAGAGGCGGAGGGAGCGGGCAGGGAGCGAGGAGCGCTGCAGGCTGTACTGCGGCTCCAGCCGGCTCCCCACACTCAGGGAACGGGGGGAACGTGGCGAGGAGAAACTTTGCAAAGCCTCCATCTGAGAGGAGAGATGGATGAGACGGACCCCGGCAGCCCCGGCGGGAGCAGCGGCTCGGCCTTGGGGCCTCGACGCGCCCCGCACCTGCTGGGGACCCCCGAGAGAGCACAACCCGAGCAGAGCAGAGGGTTGGCCCCAGCAGAGCGCTCCGAGAAGGGACAGGCGGCGGAGAGGGAGGATGCGGAAAGCCCCAGGGAGGCGGCGGCCGGCAGCAGTGGCCTGCACCCGCTCCAGGTAGCACTGGGTTCTCTGCTGTCGCGCACAGAGCGGCCCTGCGCGGCTATTCGAACTCGCCGTGCGCTTGTCGAAGGCAGCGCCCTTCCCGGGTGGAAGCACGGAGGACCGGCAGCTTGGGACGCTCTGGGGCTGTGAGTGTCCCTGCCACGCTGGCTAGTGCGGGTGTCCACCCCGCCTCGCTCCGAGGAGACCCCTGGCGCTGCGACTCTCCGGCACAACACTCAATTACAAGGGCTGTGATTACAACCATATATCTCCACCGCGCTCCGCGTGCTCGGGTGTCAAGGATAGTGTTTTAGAGAGGGTGCGAGGGGCAGCAATTCATACGGGGGAGCTGACAGTTCTTTGATGTGAAAATGATGCCCTGGTTTTTACTCCAGGGTGCACAACCGAAGAAAGATTACACTGTTTAAAAAGAGAAATTTAAACCCAGGTGATAATAGTAACGAGCCAAGGAAATGCAGTAGGGAAGTCAGTTTTACAAGTAGAAAAGCAATCTCTGAAGGCCTTGTGCGGCCCATTGGGTCCGAGCGAGTGGAGCTGAATTCCTGATAAATCATTAATCATGGATGATCTTTTCAGCTAAAGACCATCATCCCTGCTTAGGTTCTCATGATCGCCAGACTCCGGTCCCGGGGGCTTGTGATGCCATTTGAAGCGAGGCCTCGTGTGCCCATAGCGGCAAGACAGGCCCAGGTCTCCCACTCATTTCTACTTTCACCGAGAAGGACGCTCATGACTGAGGAGAAAACAACCCAATCTCATCATTGCTGTTTTCTTTATAAAATGGTGTGAGGGACAGATTCTGTTTTGAAGTACTTTTTAAAAATTTTAATTATCTATCTATCTATGTGTCTGTGTATCTATCTATCTATTTATCTAATCTCCGCGCCGTCCCTGCACGTCTCTGCCCTCCCACCGGTGACTGTGAGCCCGGAGTGCCAGGCGTCGCAGCTGCCTCCCTCCCGTGTCCCGTGGGAGACAGGCTCCTGCCCGACCCCTCCGCGAGCAGCCTGCCCGCCCTTCCCACACCCCGCGCCGGGACGGACAAGACGGTGCGTTTCTTCCAAACGCACCAGCTGGTTCAAAGCCTTTCTTTTCTGACCAGTGGCCAGCTATTATCAGCACATTATTAAAACTCGATTCAGAGCACCTTAATGAGTCTTCCACTTATTAGCGACGGGAGAGAATTTCAGAGGAGTGATCAGTTAAGTCCTGTCTATATTTTCCAGACTGCACAAATCAGGCTTTTACATTCAGCTTCTCGCGGTATCATCCTCCAGTGTGAGGTGGTCATCATGACCAGAACAGTTTTGTGCGAGAAAACAAGCAAACAAATTCTAAGCGTAAAATCGTTTCGGAATATTTGCTGTAGAGCAAAGACATCTCCAGGGTGCCTGGTGGTGTGTTTCTGAGTGGGGTAAAGCTCCCCCACTGAACACATCAGCCAATAGATAGGACTTCTTCTCCACATAATTTTTACAGCCTACTGAACTTGTCAGAAAAACGAAGCTTTCCTTTCCCAAACTTCCATTTCTTTGCTAGTCCAGACTTAAAATTACCGTTCTCAGACAGTATCGAGAAACCTCCACGCAGAAGTAATCAAGGCAGAGGACAAAATGCACCCGCAAGGCAACTAAGAAAGGCTCTGAAAAACTTCAGAGTAGAGAAACACAAACAAATACATTCTCCAGTACAGATTTATTACGACTTTCGTCTGTTTTGCTGAGCGCGAGTCAACCAGAAGGGGAAATATCGGTTTGCTTTGACAGTGAGCGAGTCTTAAAAAATATGGATCGGACCTAAGTTTCAGGAGTAATTGAAAAAGCGCTCAGAAACCCGATCCCGAGCCTTTTGGGTACCGCTTTGTGACCACAGCTTCGCCCCTCTCGGGAGTCGCCTACTTTCAAAGAGCTGAGACACCACCCGAGGGTACCCGAGGGGCCCGGACAGGGCGGGAGCTGGCACTGGCCCCGGCCCCGCCGTGGCCCCCGGGGGCACCCAGCCTCCTTCTTCAAACCCTGGTCTCTCCTAAGCTCCCATTATCAACACTCCCTCTGGTCAACAGCCAGTGACTTTGCTGTCCTGAGTCTTTTGAAATCCGTTTTCCCGGGTCAGACCTGTTTAGGACCCAACGCGGTCCTTCCCTCATTATACATAATTTAAAACACCAGGAAGACGTTATTTGTTGTCGAACTAAATAGAACACATCACCTCTAGTTAAATTTTTAAATTACATTATGCTGCTGCTCTAGCTTTGTTTTCATAATTTTAAAAAATCTGAGCAAATCAATTATATTAGCCATATGGCTTGATCATATCAGCTAATTTTCATTTTTGAACAGCAATTGTTGTTTAAACACTGACAACTTATTAGTTAAGGTGTTTAGGAAAGATGTCTCCAGTCTTGACTTATTTAAAAGATGATTGAAATGACTATGACTACTTCAAGTAAAGTCATTAAACCATTCTCCCAGTATTTTTCACTTTCTGTGTATTTAAAGAGTTCAAAACAGCAGTAGCTGAGCTGCAGCCTGATTTATACTTCTGGAATGGAGGCCATGAGACCATCAGGCTTTCAATTCAATCTATTCCAGTTTGTAATGATTCGCTTAAAAGGAGCCAGTTTTTTGGTATGCAGCAGGTAAGTAGTAATTTTTCTTAGTTATTTTAAAGGTGTGTAGTATTAAGAATGTACAAGTGGTTCCACTCTGGCATTTGCACACTGCAAATAAAAAACTTCACCCCTCAATGATCTTAATATTTCGTCCATTAAATGTACTTACTCATTTAAATGGGAGTGTGTTTAACTGCTAGACAGATGGTCTACAGCACACACAATTATAAAGCAAAGGTCTGTGTATGTTGCCATATTTTAGACTCCAGATTTCCTGCTTCCCTATACATTTTTGCAAGCAGTTTATTTTTCCATACAAAATACTAACACAGGTGGAGAAGCAGTCTGGAATTCATTTCTGCTATCAGAGACTCAGAGCATAACCCTTCAGGCAATCTTAATTTTCTGACAGGGATTTTAACTACTTCAGTACTTCAGATTTTTAGAGCATTTAAAAACCATTCTGAAGTGCTCTTTAGAACACTAGGATTTTAAATAATTGAGAGAAATTTCTGATCATGTTTACTTTATTAAGAAAATACTGAAAAAACATCTTGGCCTTCCATCAGCAAAACTGAAGCATCGACCAGACAATGAGAACTGGCAATTTTTTAAGCTGTAGTGTGCTACAAATGAAAGGAGGTTACAAACAACATGCAAAGTTAAGAAACACCAAAACTGAGCTTTGCATTACAAATTGACTACATTTGCTGTCAGCTTGTCTCAACCCAGCACAGAGGAAGCTGGTGTTCACTCACTGGTCAGCTAATTAAGCCTGTGCACTTATCTGGCCCAGGTAGGGCTCTCAGCAATATTTCTCATGCAAGATTCTGACTCTGGGTTAAGTACAGATTTGGTAATTTTCTGATCAGATTGTTTATGGTTCTTCTCATTCCCATTGCTGCTAGCTCATTAACAAATTAACTCTCAGAATGATTCTATAAAGTAAGAATTAATTCCATTTTGTAACTGTGATCCCAAAGATCAGAAAACACACAAAATCTGCATTCATTTTGTATGTCCTATGGAGATACTGAGCTGATAACTAAACTTGTTAACAGTGTTTTTTGCTCATTGCTTTGCAAAACAATATTTTGAATGTGATTTGAAAACCATAACATGGAAAATAGAGTTTGTAAACAATTATGAAAAACTGGATTTAAATGTAGTGCTTAGAATTGTATGGAAGTTCTCTAGCAAGACAGAGGTTCAATTATGTTAATCAAGGCAGCATTCATCTATTCTATGAGACTGTTCTTTCCTTTACTTCAACAAAGAATTTTCAGAATAATTTAAATTCTCTGGCAAGCGGCTGGGGTTTTACCAATATCAGACTTTCCCTATACAGCCCTGGTCACTTTCAGAGGAACTCGTGTCTGCCCTGGATGAGTTCAGCCATTCATGCAGCAATAGAGATTAGGATTTTATCCTCCATGACTGCATCATAGTGCAATCACAGCTGGTGGAGCAAGGAGAGACAAGGCTGCATAAATCACACTAAAACTGTCAGTTCCCAAGTTCCAAATGCTCGACTTTTCAATCATAGCTTCCTTTTGAAACAGCTTTTTGCATCTGCTTTCCTGGATTAAAGAATCAGTAAATGGTCAATCCTTTCCCCACATATCTCCCACCAGTACCTGGAGCAATGCTGGGTGGACCTGTTAAGGCAGCAAGCAGAAGAGAATAGCATACATAACATTATCCGGGGCTGGCGTACCTACAGCGATTTAATATCAGGAAAGGAACACCAAAATTCAATTGTTAGATCTAGAAGTGAATCTGTTGTAAAGGATAGAGATCCCTCTCTTGATATTTCCACCAACTCTGACTCCTTCTGTTCATGTTAGGTCTTTCTCATCCCCTTCCCCCAGTGCAGTTGCAGACTGTCATGCTTATCGCTGATTATCAGATCTTAGACCTTTCAATTGTCCCAAATGGTCTTCCTGAGCCTGATCTAAATTTCAGTGAATTCTCTAGGATTTGATCAGACCTATGTGCCTGCAACTGGGTTGTATGACTTAACAGTTTGTTTCATCAAAAAAAGTAAAATTGCTTTTTAACTGGTCACTTTCGGTCTCTTCCCAGAAATCTGTCTGGGCTTAAGGAGAAGGTAGGACCTGTGGATGAGCCACCCAGGCCAGGGGAAAGAACAGAAGACTCGAAGTAGAAAAACTTATTCATAGGCTTGTTAGATACAGATTTTACAGTTTTAAGAGACCTGTATGCTCTTTTTAATACAAACAAATGAGCAAAGCATGATCTATCATTTCAGTTTGCTGGAATTATGCTCATTTCACTATGGGTTTTACATTGGGAACCTGGCAGAAGCAAGTCCTAATAAACAATAGATTTAAAAGGACATAAGTGATTTGACATAAAATGAAGTCCACATGAGTCATGACACAAACTATTCAACTTGAGGAGACCTGTTTGTAGATCTATAGTTACATG
Source organism: Lepidothrix coronata (assembly GCF_001604755.1). Lineage (NCBI taxonomy): Eukaryota > Metazoa > Chordata > Aves > Passeriformes > Pipridae > Lepidothrix > Lepidothrix coronata. The sequence goes on from NW_016690187.1 coordinate 8,233,878, forward strand.
TTTGCGGTTCTGTTAAGGTGTTCAAGGAGGATGTAAGCTGACACAATTCACATTTTACCAAAATGCATGCTGAGGCTCTTGCATGACAGAGCAATCCCATCTTTTCCCATCTCTGATGACATTTTCTTAATCCACCTTTTTGTCCACTGTTGGGATACTCTGAAAGCATATCAGATTGATTTCTGTGGTTTTTGGTCAGAGAGATTGCTTTTTATTTTCCATGAGGTTTGTTTTACTGCCCATAACCAGGGAAATATAAAATCTAGAAGAAAGTGTGATTATCATTTGGAAAGAAACAAGACATTTTCAGAATGAAAACTAAAGGTCCCAAAGCTCATCTGTATATGAGAAGGAAATATGGTCAAGGGACTAACTGAATTGTGTGGCATAGTCTTCACACAGATCAACAGGCACATTGCATTAGTTTCAGTGTCTTCCAGCTATGCTTTTGGCTACACTTCGGTACTGATCAGTCCCCAGTCACACTACTCAACTATTTCAAACATAACCTAGAGATCATTTTGTCCATTCAGATTTAAGATCTGGAAAACAGAAATTGCATCAGAGTTGTCATTCCAGCTCTTGGGGTTTGTCCAGTTCTTGGGGTTTGAGCAACAGCCATTTGAAAGACTGCAACACTTTCATTACTCTCATGGGTTGGTTACTTAAAAAAATTCTGTCAAAACTGTGAAATTCACATCTCTGCCAGTTCATCACTTCCTAGACATGTATGGAAAATTCTTGAGAGAGGAGAATATTATCAATCAGTTAATTATCAGCTTCAGACAAAGCAACGTGGGGAAGTGAATGAGGTCTTGCATTTTTATATCTGCTCTGAGTATACATCTGTGTGCTTAATTTTATTGTCTTTACTGAGCTGACTATGACCCGTTATCTAAACGTATGTGTGGAAATACAGATATACTGGGAATTTGTATGAGGTAAGTTTAAAAGAATGGTGAGAATGGAGGAGATGGTTTGGTTTGAAGTGATGTCTTTGAGAGAAAATATAATTTCCTTTAAGGAGAGAGGGTCCTATTTTTTATTGTTCATCTTGTCCCTGCTGATCTTTGTGGTCTGTTTCTCATGGCAGAGTCCTAAACCATTGGAAGGAGACTAATCCAGTCAGAAATGTGAATGAGAAGGGAAAAAGTAGAGCAAAGGATTCCTGACCTACATTTGCAGCCACTCAACTTCACAGAGAGAAGCAACATTTCGTAAGATAAAAGTGAATAAAAGTTGTTTTTCAGATGTGCAGTGAATCATTTCTAGTGCCTTATAAAGTATTATTTTGTTGACAATGTCTCTTAAAGTATCTGTTTATGAAATGCAGTGTTACTTCATGAAATTTTGCCCCATGAAAAATAGACCTTTTCTCTGAAAAAAATCCAACAACACAGACTTAGCAGCAGAATCTTTAATGTCGAGAAATGGGCAAGATGTCAGTTTTATGCTGCATCAGAAAGACAGATATATATATTTCACCATTTCTCCTATCCTATTTATGATTGTTGCAATCACAAATAATGTAGCTGAGATCTAGTATCTACTTGACCTTATGTATTGCTACATCTTGCTCCAAGGGTAGCAGCACTTTGTCATATCAATTTCTCTTTCTTGCATTCTTATCTAGTATTTAACTCTGTCTATTCTTCAGGAGCCCAGGAGCACGATTCTACAGTCTGCAGTGCTTCTCTTTGAAGAATCTCAGTTGCTGTGCAAAGGCCATATCTAAAACCAACCTGAGATTAACATATTTGACATGCTTCTTATTAAAAAGATGGAATCCAAAATTTTTTGTCTGTGCACTTTACAACTTGGTACAATTCAGATGATAAGATGGAGTGTGATGGCTTTTATTCTGGTGAATGGCAGGCCATGTTCTATAATGTCACAGTGCCTTTTCGTATTTTGTAAAAGCACTTTCTGTATCTTGTTTTGTAACTAAACATTTTTTCATCTCTAATAAAGAAAAGTTTTAGCTAATTTTCATTAACTTAATCCCATTTCACATATTAATTTATCACCTATTATTTACATTTGTGAAGAAAAAATGCACTGCTGTGCAGACAGGTCTGTGTAATTAATCTGCAAATGAAAAAAATCAATTTATTTTTTTCAGATACATTTGTGAATCCTTGAATGATGGAACTCCTGCTTAAATACCTGATTACACATACAAATTCCACAGTTCATTTTTGGTCAGATCATGACTTTTTAGGAGCCAATTTTTGGAAAAATTTTATCTCCATCTCCACCTGTCTCTATCTCCCTATCTTCAATATCATCTCATAGTAGCTTTCTTCTGATGGACCTCTGGACAATGTCCTTCTAGGATTACCTTAGACTGCTACTGGCAGTTTTCCAGGTAAAAATCCTTCCTGTCCTATAGGAACTACAGTATATGAATATTCTTTTGCTCAGCTAAACTATTAGCCTGTTGTTGAACTACTGAAGAATAAAATGTTCTTTTTCTCTTGCAGAGCAGTGTGCATATCTCAGCAGGGAGCTTTTCTGTGTTATGATCCTTATATTTCATCTGAGTGCTAAATGCATGAAAGTGGTTATTGATAATGATCTAGTTTGAGTACTAAAATTTTTCAAGGTTTTCTTCCCTATCTTTGATAAATTTCACAACACTTGTGTAGTTATTTTGGTCTCACATAAAAGTTGAAACACATTTTGAAGACATTTCCCCAAGGATTTGGAATGTTATTTCTCTTTTCTTAAAGACCCTCTATAGGTTATCTCCTTTTTGAAATTTTCAGTCTGGAAGGCAAGAACTAGACCCAGGTAGAAAGAGCTCCTCTAAAGTTAAAGAGCTCCTCCAAAGTTTCTATTTCATTACTGAATTTATCAGAAAAAGTGTTTCTATCACAAGTTGAAAATAATGATCAATTAAAGTAAGAGAAGATAAGTTCTTACTTGAGTTCAGTTTGACAAATATTCACCAGCTATCTGAGAACAGCTGATTTTAAAACCAGGCAGAGATGATATTGCAGAAGAATGAAATTAGGAAGAGTGGCTGTATGCCAGAGAAGTAATGCAGGTGGGATATGACATGGAATCCTTCTGCAGCATTAAGGTGGGTGACATTTTGTTTGTTAAGCTGCTGAATGGCCCACTGTCTTCACCTCTGGCTCACATTAGGGATCCAAATCAAGCATGTTGTCAGCAAGTGCAATTTCTGAGATGCTAGAGGTAAGTTTTATGAATTATATGACCCACTGCCTGACAGGGAGTGTTAGATGAAGTACCTGTGGTAATGGCAACTCAAGCACTGAAGGAATTTGTGCAAGAACTACACAAGATACTTAGTACTTTGATTTTGTTTGGGTCACATAATGTTTGGATCACACACTGCGTTTGGGCCTGAACTCCACTTCTTTTCTTGCACTCCTTGTAACATATTAACACCCTCATTGTTCACACTAACCAGATGACTAAAACTCTAGGGTTTTTTTTGTTGTTTGGTTTGTTTTGTTGTTTCACAACCCCCTCCCTGCCCCTGAGTCTAGTACAGCTGCACTTCTACATGTAAAGAAACCAGGGAACTGGAAAAGCAGGTGACTACTGCAGTCAACTGAGATAATACCCTGGTTTTAGCTATTTATTATAGAAAAACCAATTTGATCTATGGTTGATTTGCCAACAGTATCAGCACTTGGCCTACAAAAAGATCTGTCAGGGACAAAATAACTCAGACCCATTAGCAAATCCTCTGATTATAGCCCTTTACAGTCTCATTATAACTGGCCCTGAGTCAACATGTTGCAATGTATCTCTCACTGGACGCTCATAGTGACTCATTAGAGCTACATAAATCCAAACACAAACAGCATCCTCCCACTCCTCACCCTCCTTAGAGTCAAGGCATGGAACAGTACCTACTCTGCCCTGGCTGCAAATTATACAGTCACACTCTAATGGCCTTTAAACAAACTAGGGGTGTAGCTCTAACAGCTCAGTGCTGGGTGTGAATTACGTGGCCCATCCGAAAACCTGGGTAAATACACCATCTATTGATGGAGCTGATGTTACTTCAGGATTAGAACCCTGCTATTCTGGCTGTGCTGCCAGTATTCAAGCTTCATGAGTTTAAAGCTAGCTCAAGAGTGCCTCCATTTGATTGCATTTTAGACATATCCTTGCCTGCTTTGTGTTCCTCTGATTGGTGAAGTATTCTGCAGTAGTTTTTATTGTTTTCCATGGAGTTACTTTAAAGTAACTAAGTTGCCTCTTGTCTGGCAAACTAGACAGATAAATTAATTCATTTTCCTAAGGTATGAAGTTTCTGTTAGTTTTTGTTTAATTTTTTGTCATCCTTGGTCCACGTTTACAGCATGTATTTCAGCATGGATGCTGAGCAAAGCTACTGGGACTGAACTGTTTAAGTGCTGAACTCATTGATGCCATGAATAGAAATGAAATCAAGTCCCAGCTTTGTCTCATTTAACCTGAGACATTGTAGGAGGAATATATCAATGTGGAAAGAAATGCTTCAGTATAACATAAGTCTCAGATGAAACCTGAGCTGAGGTTGTGGGTGGATAAACAAGGGCTTGGGACATAATAAGCTGGCTCTACCCTTTCTCTGTGTGGTAGCCTGGATGCTTGATAGAACAATTCATAGAGGTGAAGAAGCTCACCTGGGTGGTCAGATGGCTACAGCCTGACAGTCATTTAAACCCCATGTTTCTATATGAGGTGGTGGATACATGTTGAGATTCATTTGATGGAGGAGAAAATTAATTTGATTAATTATTGTGGGTATGTCTACCTTAGAGTCGCAGTTTAGTAGGTTTCTGCAAAGAATATTTCTGCCTTTTCCCACTTTGCTTCACTTGGTAGACTAACCTCAGAACACACTTGTATTGATTTCAGATGAGCTAACCTAGATGGTAACTTCCTGCACACCAGCCACAAAGGGGCATTCAGCCTCTGGGACCTAGCTACAGCCAGCAGAAGTAAACCCCCCCGAAACATGTAGCACACAGCTGTCTGGTGCCTAGCATGGTTTGTTCTCACTACTTGCTAATGGGAGGTGCTATTTGTGACTCTTGCTGCCGGTCAGGCACAAGAAGACGCTTCTAGGGATTATTTAAAGCTGCTGTCTTCTCTCTTGCTATCTTACTGAAAACACTGTCTATGTTTATTTAAGTGAAGTATTTTTCTGAAGGACATTAAGGGGATATATTATCGTCAGTATTACATGTTCCTCTGTGCATGAGCCTCCATCTCCTTCAAAAAGAAACTTAGATATTCTGCCAGTCAAGTCATCCAACTCAAGGTTCAAAGTAAGTTAGAAACAATCTCAAAATCAACACAGTTAAGCCAATATTTAAATAATTAATAGAAAACCAAATTTTTATCAGTGGTACAAACTATCATACGTTGTGTTACTCTAGCACACATTTTTCATTACACTTGGTGTTTTTCAGCTCAGTGCTAATAGTTGTCACCTTGCTGGAAAGTAAAGTCATTGTGATGCTGGCAGGTGAGAGGCCAATGTAAGGGCATGAAAATGTTTCTCAGTTGTCTTTCATATAGCTTTAACAATCAGAAGGAAAAGTTTTATTATTTAAACAGAGCTTTAATATAAATTTTGTATTAAACTTTGCTTAAATAATATTTTTTGTTTTCTTCTGACTATTAAACCAGTATTAAAGCAGATTGGAAAGCAGTTCACAGTTTCTTCCACCAGATTCTTTCTCTGCTAGTATACATTTATAACTGATCCCAATCTCTTTTGTGCTCCCCAGCTCTCTCAACCTATCTGGCAGCACCTTACAAAAAAATGCAACCTGTCTGGGGGATGGTGTGTAGGTGCTCCAAATTTATGTTACAAATGCATTGTTTTCCAACAAGAGGTTCTTTCTACCCTTAGATCTAGATACACCAGGTATAACTGAAAAATGGGTAATGAAAGGTATTGCATGGATTGAAATAGTACTCTGTCCTCACTGAGAAGTGTCAAACATTTGGCTCCAGGCTAGCAGATGATGCAAGATAATCTGGTTGCTGCAAATGCCTTCTTTTGCAATTTTTTTTTCTTCTTGCTTTAGTGGAAAGATGTCTCATAAGTTAAGTTTTATATATCCAGTAGTGTCAGAGCTTTTATGGAAATGAAACAATTTTTCATTTATTTTGACCTAGGTATTACATGGTCTGTCTGGAATTTTATTATTTAACTTTGTAGTTCTTTTATTATATAAAGCTGAGACTGACCTTGTTTCAATATCAGACATCATATTGTCACAAGGACATGATCATTTTATTTTGTTTCCATTTGATAGGATACCTCTAGTCTCTTTATCATTATTTGTGTATGTTTTCTTGTCATTTCATAATTTTACCACTGTAAAATCTGGTTGTTAGAAAGGTCAAATTAAGTCCAGACGATAATTCAGCATTCTGAGTAGAATCTGAATTTCCCAAAATTTATATTAAAATAAAACCAATCATTAAAAGGGTGGCAAGTTTATGCATTTTCAGCAGCCACTCTTATTCAAATGAGAATCTGGGGAAGTAGACAGCAATACTGCACTGAAAGGAACCACCTAACCTTTTTTGTCTCTGTCCCCTCACTTCTTCCAAAGACAGATTGCCCTTTTCCTTAGCTGGTACTTCTAGAGGCCACATCCAACCACCTTCACAGCTGAAGCAAGACCACAGGCCACCCTGCTACACCTTGGCATGGTCTTGAAAAACCCAAATGATATGGACTGATATTTTGATTTTTTGTTAGGCTGCTTTTACTTTAATATTGACCTAGTCCTACCACATTATCACAATTTGTACATTAACACCTCCCCCCCCTTTCATTTGTAGCCCCTGAAGACCTTTTGCTGTTCAGCAGGATGGAAATAGCAGGTGCCTGAGGTGCCCTGACATGAGTTCATATCTTCCAGGTTGAAAAGCAAAGCACCTGTTGTGTTGCTAAAAGACTGCCCAGGCTTTATTTTAAGGTTCTGAACAATTCCAGCTTTTGGGAAGATTACTGCTTCTGTCAGAAGAGCAATTCAGATTATTCACCATTTTGAAGACACGTTGTCCTTCATATAATACAGTACAAAAGAATAATCAACCAAAATAGGAAAGTCAAATCTAAGCAGAATCCTTAAAGAAGACAAAACATTTCAGGGAAATTAAGAACTAAGTTAATCTGTGAAGCTGAGTGTGAGAATCATCCTTCCTGTTGCTTTTTAAAGTCAGTAGCTCTTCCTCACACATGCAAATAATTCTCCATCAAAATAATGTAACTGAGGAGTATTTTTTTTATTATGTTTATTATCAAAATACTTGTCTAAAAATGTGATGTCTCTATTTCTTCCCATTTCTCTTATGGAGAGTTTAAGTTACGAAATGCATTATTTTTTTTCATTTTAATTACAGTATCACTCTTCTAAAGCCACCTAAATACAATAATTTAAGTGAAATAAGCATAAAAGGCTGATTTTATTTTTAAGCATAGTATCTTCCTCTTTTATAAAATTCTTCAGCCCAGTGATGCAAAACAAATTCTGTAAAATTAGGAATTCTCACAATAATGCTTGAAAATAGATAAGTTGCATTATCATTATCTGAAAAATGGAAAAACAGTGACATACCCTGGGTGACTAGCCAAAGACAAAGACTTCACAGCAAAACCAGAAACAACTTATGAATCCCAAGCGGGCTGTGCTTTCTCCCATTAAACTTCTTAAACCTTTTTTCTGCCAAATAGTCACAGCAGAAAAAAAAGTAGGGGACAAGGTGTACATACTGCTACAAAAAATTTCAGCATTTTTGTGTGAAATCTTGTTGGAGGTTTCGTTTGTTCATGACATGACCTTAACTACCCAGAAACCAAGAAAATGTAGCAAGGCAAAACTCTGATCGAACATGAATATTTGTTAATTTTATTTCTCTCCCTTTAATTGAACATTCGTATTCACTAATTTAATTTATCTCACTTGTTTGTGAGCTCTTTCCCCCTCCATTCTAAGCTCTCTCCGTAGGAAGTGACGGAACCACCTGGGCCTGCCCAAGAGAGCACTGTGGTATGGTATCAGCAGAAGTCATGAGAGAGATGGGACACCCCTTGCTGAGGACCTGAGCTGAAGACTAATGAGGTCAATAGGAGTCTCAGTTACATACTCTCCTTTGCAGAATGCTGGCTTAAGGGTTAGGCACAACTCGAAGCATCAAAATAAAGCTTTAACAGGTGTAAGCAAGGCACAGTCCTGAGTCCCTCACTACAGGAGGAAATTTCACTCCAAGGAGAATCCTCCTATTTTGATAATTCCTTCTAACTCAAGGGAAAAAACAAACCTCTTAGCATTTCCTAAAAATTTGCATTATACACTGGTAAAAATATAATGAATCTGGAATGAGCCATCTGAAATTATTTTCAAGCCCACCTGACAAACAAATAGTGTTTTTTCCCAAGGCACTTTACTTAAGGAAACATTCACTGGCCTTTTATCCTTTAAACTCTGGTATTTACAAGTGAAGCTGCTGGCTGTCTAATTGCAGTTCACAAAAACATCACACAGTCTCATCTAATCTCTCTTGGTTGCTGCTATATTTAGTTTTCTGTGGGATAATTTACACATACCTGAGCTGAATTCTAACTCAGGTTAGAGGAAAAAAGAAATAAAAAGACTAAAAAAATCCCTAATGTGATTTGCATTTTTTTTCAAAACAAAAAGGAGAAGAAAACATTTCCCTGTGGATATAAGAGGATATCTATCCCTGCACTACATAGTTAACAAATCACAGCTAGTGTTAGTGACATCTAAACCAAGCAATAACTTTTCCTTCAGAATGGATGCTTTGTACTCTGAGTGGGAACAACTCCCACCAAAACTATCCTACATACGTAAAGGGCTTTAAGTCAGGACAGATGCATTTTGCAGACCTGTGCAATCTTCTGATCCATGTGAGAGCATCACTCAGCTGGCACTCCACACAAGCTCTCCGTGGTTTCTGCCTTGCACCTTTGTAGCCCCACATCCTCTTTTCTTTCTGGCTTTGGTCAGTAGAATGCCCGAACTCTGGTTACCCAGTGCTGAGAACCAACACTGTAAAAGAAAACTCACTGCTGGTAACAGCTGAACTAAAAAGCAAGAAACAGTCCTCTGTGTAAATGCAGGGATCAGTTCACCCCTTCATTGGCAGTAAGAAACTACTTTTGACCAAGGTTACATCTTCAGCTCCATAGATGAAGCAAAGCCTTCTGAACTTGAATCTTTCTCTATATAGATGTAAGAAGATCACTATCACTGATTAAAACATTTCCCTGTCCTTACAATTCCTCTCAAGTACCACCAGTCTGGGGAAATACACATGGTGGGAGAAGTGGGAGATGGCATGGTGGGCAAAGGAAGGGGGTGGTACGTAAAGGGAGTATGAGCCCTACGGTATTATCCTGTGGGGCAAGTACTTCCTCCCATAAGAACAAGTCTGTGTGTGTGAAAACTGGTGGGAAAGAGAATTTCAAATTCTCCTGAGCAATCAAAAGACACATGAACAGAAATAGTAAGTGGAAACCAAGATCCTGGCTTTTTCTCAGTTTTGTAATAAGAGATTTTATGGTGAAAGCAACCAAGATTATATCAGAATTAAGAATCCAACTCTGAATATTTTTGCTTCCCAAGAATCAAATGCCTTTCATTAGTATTAATAACCTTTTGAAATTAGTTGATTTTCCCCGGGTATCTCTTTCATGGCAGATGGCTTCATTTGGAGAGTCAAAAAATGCTGGTGATACATGTGGAACGCATGCTCTAAAAAGTATTTTACAAAACACGGTGACATGTACTTGACTTTCCTTTCTGAATGTAGGTTATCAGTTTACTTCCTGGAGGTCTGTGTGATATTTTTAGATTTTCTAACTATCCATTAAAAATCTAGGCAAGTTCTGGGTCCTTCTCTCTTTCAGGTGTTAATTTTTTTCCCTGGTAATCTCCATCATGTTATTATTTAATCATTTGCATTCCTTTAACAGTAACTTTTGGTTTATTTGCTAACTGAAATTAGGTGATGTATGGTTATAAGGCACAATAAACTGGGAGATTATATGTGCCACATGAAGAATTATTACAGCACCTCTATTTCCTGTAAGTTCATCTTTGACCATTGTAATTAATACTTTTAAAGATTCTGGTTTATTTGTGTTTACTACTGCCATAAAGCAGCATTTAAAAACAAGCTTTCTATTCTTTTTGCCAACACAGTTGTGATGCATTACTGCCTCACTGTGATAACTATGAAAATTACTCTCACCGTGTTGTTGGTGTTCTACTTCACAATACTTCAACATCTACCTCCTGCTTTACGGGCCTTCAACTCTTTTCCCAGTGACATACCTCCTAATTCTTTCAGCCATAATTTCTGTCCCATCAGCTACTTAAGCTTTGTTTTTCTTATAAAGACTAAACCCGAACTCTCTTAAGATGGTCTCTAGTGTCATATGTTGTTCAAGTACTTGAAATGGAAGTACAAACTCAGAGTATGTAGGCTCTTCCTGAAGTACTTCCCTGTGATAATAGTTCCCTTAGAGAACATTGTGTTTCATAACTGCATTTTGAAATGACATGGTAAACTTTTTCAGGAAATGCAGAAGGCCTAGTGCAGCTTTATTGCATAGGAGCTCAGTCTGTTGTTGATAATAGGAGTTCCAATTTATGGGCAAAAATACTCTTAATGACACATATGATTTCAACATACACATTTGCTTTTGATTAAATTCTGTAACACATTGGTACACCCATGTAGAACTGACATTTGTCTTTATGAATCTCATGTAAAATGACACTTTGAGTCATGCGTAAGGAATTTACAAGAAGAACATGACAAAACAATGTCCTTTTTGTGAATAGAGCCCATATTGTATGCTTTTATTGCTTTACCAGTAATACATAATTAAAAATGTCTACAAAGTCTGGCTTTGATCCTGAGGCTTTCTTCCCCGGGTTTAAGCTAGATACCGTTCCTGTATTCATGATATGACTACATAGTAGGTAAGGTTCATGCCCAGCCTGTACTTTTAAAATCAACTCTCTTGTGACTTCATTGTTCTCTAAACACAATCTCAAAGAACAGTTTAAAGCTACAATGATACTAAGATTTAAAGTCAAAAGGTTTAAAAAGAGATTAAGAGTGGAACAGGATCGCAGATGGACGGCAGCAGACAGGACACACCTTAGCAATTCACAGTTGCTCATTGAAACAGTAAATAGCACGGAACCTGTTCCTGCAAAGCCAGGCTGAGCTGCCTGTTCTGAACCACCAAACCAGCTTTGCTCCAGGGGTTCCTCCACTGACACGAGAGTTGAAGCTCATCCCCAGGGAAAAGCTGAACAGGGGAAAAATAATTTGGACTTCTGTAGAAAGAGAATGGAGGATTAATTAAAAATTAATTTGTTTATGAATCTTCATCCCTTCCATGTCACTGCTTTGCCATAGTCTTAGGCTGAAAAATTATTAATAGCTAACATATTTTTGTTTTAGCTTGTCCTGAGCAATCTGGACTGAGAAATTTTATGGGGTAAATTAGAGCAATTTTGATTGACAACAACTAACTTCATTTTTCCATAGTGAGAAGTGGTTTGATTTTCAGAAGTATTCACTATCTGTAATTTCCTTCATAAAACTTCTGAAGGTAATAAATATCCATTTATTTTCTTGACAAAATTTAGCCTCCATTATATTTTGTTTCATAATGTTTACTTTCTAAGGCTAATGGATTACTACTATTTAATTCAGATTTCTTAAGCAATAATGTCCCTTAAAAATTTTTGAGGTATCTGCGTATGAAACCTGATCCTCACACATACACGGACCGCAGGTATTTTGCAATATTTATTCCAAATTCCCTGTTTTGCCTGTAAGACAGGCAAGAGAGCAAACAGAGGAAAGGATTCAAATGCTGCCAAGGAGTATCATCCAAGTACTAGAACATCTACAAAACTAGTCCAGTATTTTCAAGGCTGCACTTTCTTCCTTCTGGCCTTAGAGACAGACAGACTGTGTATGGCAAGGTGGGGAATAAGGAAGGTGATGGCAGCGAAACTGAACGAGAGAGACATTTGCGTCACAAATGAGACGTTTGTGTCAAACTGAGACATTTCTGTATTATTTTAGAGTTGTTTTTCTCAGTTGGTCAGATGGATGGGAAGAACCAGAGGCTGGGGAATGCAAAAATATCATCACAGGCAAAATAGTGTTCAGTTTGCTTTCTCTTCTGTGAAGAGTGTGAGTGCTCTTAAATAAAATCTCAGACTCCTTGGAGTAGCAGCCTTCTTTCAGAGAGCAGGAAATTCAAGGGTGTTTGATGAAGTTAGTAAAACTTTCAGTTGTTTTTATGTTCAGGGTTCAATGTTCAGCTTGTATTCCACATTCAGGGCTGGTTTCTAATTTTCTCTGGAGATTCAACCCACATGACCCGCTCTATTAGTCTATGGCAAAAGCTGGAGCCTAAAATGGTGCTGAAGGCTAAGCTTTTTGGAAGAGGAAACACAAATAAGCAACTTAAAATTAATTCATGACTCCAGCAGAACATCTGAATTTGCACAGTTACAGCCATGTAATGTTTCTCATGCCTCCTAGAAGACCTCATTGTCCATTGTCCCTGATATTCAGGCTTACACTGTCCACACCAAATGATCGTGTATCTGCCTTTGACCAATGTTTGAAAATTTTAACACCAGAAGTTAAGCTATTACATTAATGAAAAATATGTTGTTTTCCCCAAAGTAAAAAAATTAAATCCCAATCTTAAGGTCTTTTTTGGATGAACAATTTAAGACTAGCAGAGTTGTCCTCAAGTTAGGGCTTTTTTTCAATTTGACCAATAAATATGCCTCTTATTTCACACATCCTGAGTGGCAATGTGTAAGGGTTTAGTTAAACAATTTCTGCAGTGAACATGGTCCATCTTCACATGGCAGACATGCTTGCTGCACTGCATTTGATACATTTAGAAGGGGGTTGAATAAATTTTCCCCTTTCATTGCAAATGTTTGTAGCTGTAATTATAAATCATGTGGATCCAGGCCATGGCACTGACACCTAGGACACCTTAATTTCCAAATTCCCAGTCTCTGTGCAGACAATATGGGACAGAAAGGATGAGGACAGAGGAATGGCCTGTGGAGGACTTTTTATGTGAGAAGAAAAGATTAAATGTGATGCCAAGAAAATTGTCTTTAAAAAAATCCTGAAATCTTAATGTTTTATCTCAAATGGTTGTCCTGGTAACCTATCAGATTATAATTCTCAGTTTTTGTCTTTTACTGGTTTTCCTTGCCATCTGATGTAGATTCTAGATATATTCAGAACAAACTATTATTGCATGTAGTGCTACCTATTGACTGCATTTCTAGGCTTATTCTGTGTTCACATTCTTTTTATTTGTGCTTTATTTTATTTTCTTTTAACTTTTTTTAAATCCTCAAAATAGGAATTTCCTATTTATCACTTTCACTGATGAACAAAATCCCTTATATTGCTTGCTGATATAATGGACAAACATAAACAACTTAAAATGTTTTCACATTAGATATTCACAGTACAAGCTATATGACCATTTGAATTTTAATAAACCCCCTTTACATAGTTTCTTAATTCTACAGGAAGTGACTCTTAGTGTTACTCCTTCTAATTCCCCGAGCAACCAGATTGATTGTATGTTGCAACACCACCTTTTTCAGTGTGTATCTTCCTTTTCCAATGTTTTACTTCAGTTTTACTTGGCCTGGATTCAAAATGTTCTTATTTTTTCTTATATCTCTTAATCCTTCCAGTTCCTATGGCATTGATAAACCAGTCAATTTACAGGAGAACTGCACCTGTCTTCAGATCAGGCACTTCTTTTAAGAGGTGACTATTTTCCAGAGTTCAAGGGATGCTGAGCTGCTTAAACCTCTCCTTCACTTCATCTGGAGAATTGTCTGTCTCTGTGGTCACATTTCTCCCTTGGAGTTTAGAAACCATTGACACAAGTACTTTCTCTTTACCTTTTCCTGCATCAAATCTACTACAGGACTTTTCTCATTTCATAGACTTTGTAGTTCCTCATAACTCTTGGTTCTCAGGTTTTGTGGGAAGGAGGCTGGATGCTAAAAGTTATCAGAGAATTTAGGGTTAACTTTTAATGTACTGGTATGTAGGTAATTTATTCCTATTACTTTTAATTAAAGCTATGTTTCCTCTTCCTAATATCTTACTATATTATGTACGTACTGTGGCCATGGAAAACAAAATGTGATAGGTTAAGGTTTGCCTGGGAACAGGGAAAGCAATAGACCATTCAACTGAGAAATGTATTATATAGTGAAAAGTACAAGATTTAATACTAGCAATAAAAAAGAAGCTGCACATGAAGTTGTCTCCTTCCTTATAGAAATATGAGTCTACAAGCAGCATGTCTGACATCTTAACAGTAGCAATTGAAGCACATGTACAAAGCATGAAGCCTAAATACACCTCCAGAAAGGCCATGGTTTTCTCAGAGAACAATTTTTGTTGCACTAATAGTTGGCACTTAAAATTAAGGACAGTTTAAGAAATACGGATAAAAAACCTGAATTAGTTATTTTTTTAGGAATATTTGTTTTGTAAATATACCTGTGATTTATCCTAGATAACTCACACTGGAACTAATAGCTAAGCCTTGATCTGGTATTTTTTGATAGAAAAAAAAAAAGAACTCTTCAACTTAATTTGAATGTGGGTATTTCAAAGCAGGTATTTGCAAACTCAGAAAAAAAGACCTTTTCATTAATTCATCAGTTTGGAAACAGTCACACTAACCCACAACCACATACAAATACAAAAATCCTAATGGGACTATTTTCTTACTAAGCCTGTAATAGTTTACATTCACCTAATGGCCTGGGGTTATAAGCAAACTACTCAATTAGAGAATTTAGGCTCATTGCCCACATATTTTAGAGCAAATTATCCCTTCTCAATTGCAGAACCCCCTATATAAAATGCCTAAACAGTATTTCCTGTTAAAAAAGCAAAAATACTATTCCCTAAATTCCCACCTTGAGTCTACTAAGTATTTCTCTTCATGCTAGTGTAGCCATTTTATGGAGAAATATTTATTTTTGCTTACATACCTCAATCTAGACCCTTTTGTTGGAATGCTTTTAACCTTCCAAGCAGCTAAAAAATGCTAATGCAACTTTTTTGCCTTTTTTTTTTTTTTTTTTTTTGTCTCAGAGTAAGATTTTAAAGAGTAGTTTCACACCCCCCTTACTGGGGATATTGGAACACAGAGGTCTTCTGAAGGCCTAGCATTTGAAGCTTGAAGGATAACAGATCTTCCTCTTCTAAGGGCATTCTGAATTATCTTTTAGCAATTACTATTTCTTCTACTTTTTCTTTAATTTAAAAGAGAGGTTGATGCTTTCAACTATAAACACCCATTAAAAGTTCCTCACCCTATTATGTCCAACTGCTGCTCTTAATTGTATGCAGCTGGGTGAATCATTGAATTCTCATTTCAAAAATAAAAATTAAAAAATACAATTAATCAGATATCAACTCCTCATAACAGATCCATTTCTGATACAGAGATATCTGGCTTTGACCATGTGCTGGGGATTAATTTCTCATGTGTAGTGTTTGACCACAGCAGGACAAGTCCAGCTCAGGCCCAAAGTGTGTGATCAGTGTCATGGGTCTGATGGCAGCAGTGTGGTTTTGGGGATGTGGATGAAGGGGTTCCCACCCCTGTTAATCCTACTTTCCTGTCTGTTTTCATGGTTATGTGAAATAACTTTCTGGGAGATGTAATATGAGCTGAAGGAACTGTTGGTTGGTGGACGTGTAAGCAGATGAGACACAGACGTTTTTGGAAATGAAAATATTTTATATATGTGCCAAGAGTGTTGTCACCGTTATGAGCACCAGTGAAGTGCCCATTCTCTTGTTTGAGATCTGGGGGAAAGAATGAGGGTGGCAGCTCTTACCCTAGGGTCTTTCTGGAAACTTAGAAAGGCTTCTTCCATGATTCCAGTCAAGACAGAAGCCTCGTCCTCACACAAAATTCTACTGGAGTCAAAGAGTCGCTGCACTCATCTGAAGATAGAATTTAGCTCAAAATGTGAAAATGTATGCAATATGATTTAAGCTAATAACTAAAACTCCTTTCAATAAAGCAATGAGATAGTGAGAAAAGTTCTGAATGCCCAAAGGTGAGTTTAGAGCAGATGAGTCTTCCATTTTTGACATGCTTAACTTTTTCAGTTCTAACTACCTCTACTTAAAGCTTCAAGTAATCTACTTATTCCTAAAAGTCAGAATCTCTGGAATTTCTTCACCATGGCACCCAACACAAGCTGTTGTTTTGGAAGGCATATGTGTTACAATTAGATGGATGGTACAATCTCCTAGACCAATGCACAGTTCAGATAATACAGTAGCAAAGATAAATAAAAAGCCTATGCCATCTTGCTAGTCTTCAAACATTGAGAAGGGCAAGAATGGAAATAACAGATTAAAATTGTCAAATAATTAAAGAAATTTGTGCCGTGGAATTACCAGGTCTCAGTCCTGCATTAGATGTGGACCCCTACCACTTTGTAAAAACCTAGCAAGTTTTGGGGAAGTATGCAGCTAAAATATCCCTCTTAGACTCTGATGAAGGATTAAGGTCTAATTTCATGCAATGCTCCAAGAATAGAGAAGGCGTAAATTCTAAATTAAGGAAAGCATGCTTTAAAGAACACAAGGTAATGCCAATGTAATAAAAATAGTTAAGCACAGGGTGAAAAACCAAAGAACTGTTATATATGTATACAAATTAATTCAACAAATATGTATAAATGCACGTACTTTTGAAAGTGTTGCTAAAGCAGTGTCTTCAGGAGAGTTTTAAAATCAGTAGGCTGCAGCTGACTATTCCATGAGCAGGCTGTTCCTGCTCTTAGGGAAATCAGCAACAGTTATACCAGTAGGGAATCACATACTCAAGAAAATTCTTAACGTCACCAGAAAAACAAAAGGCAAATATTCCTCATTTTCTCTAATGGTCTCATTAAGCAGAATTTCTTCTACTAAGATAAAATTTCCTTACTAAGAATATGGTAAATTATTTGCAGAGCTAAGAATAATATCAAAGGAATATGGGAGTATTCCAGGATTCAGACCAGAAATTCTGGGGCAAACTGAATAAAAATAAAATGCCCAGTCTATCTGTGTGATAGAATTTGATTAAGGTTTACTGGCTTTTCATTACAATTTCCAATTTGACAGGCCCTACTAAAGCTAAAATTGAACTTCATATACAAAGCTTATGTGGTTATGTTTGTTATTAGCATTGTCTTCCCCAGAGATATTTGGATTTTGTTTAACTGAAAAATAAACAAGTTAAATGCCGAATTGCCTGGTTAAGACAGTTATATGATGTGGCCTTTTCCTTTCATTATAAAGATTGTGCATTTTGGGATACACGTTTAGGAGTTTGTGGTTACTTTACTATAAATCTAATACCATGGACATATAACGTTTTTGTTCAATGTTCTGCTTTTTTCATATAAAGTTCTGTGTCCTGGCCAATTTATGGCCAGACTTATCCAATAAACAAGTTTGTAGGAATGCATTTATAGATTGTTAGAAATACGTGTGGTGCCTGCACTCTTCTCATTAATAATGTAATGATTAATTTTCACTTAAAAAATTTATTTTTATTTTTTAACTATATTATAACAAAAAGGGTCAATTATGTATATCAGAAGTTATTTTCCTAAAAATTAGAAAAAGTAGGAAGATGCATAGATTAAAAAATACCTAACAACTGTGAATGGATTCCTCTGCTCTTGACACTTAAAACTCCCTTGATATTCAAAGGTTAGATGATTAGTACTTGCTGAAAATCAGATCCCTTGCAGTATCTCACCTGAACCTGCAAAGCCTTTCTGAAAATTTTCTTGGTTAATCAAATGGTAAGCAAACAAGTCATATAGGAAAGCCCATTAGTTGTCAATGCATAGATCAGAGAGGTATAAGTTAGTACATTATGAAATAGGAGAGGCACAGTTGTTCTGTTGAAGCTTCCAGGAATTCTAGGACCCAATTTGCTAGCCTTGGGTCATTCAAGCATAGAACAGAGATAGAACCAAACTGTTTATATCTTAAATACCCGGAAAGAAACAAAAAGCATCAGTCGATAAGATTGATTCTACTTCATTAGCAACGTGCCGACTGTTACTGTATTTCACAGGTCTTTTCAGTGCACTGTGGTGTTAGAACTTCTGTGAAAATGAAGAGAGGTTATGATGTTTGGAAGAACAAATTGCTAAGACTGGCAGCTAACAATGAGAGTAAGTAAGTTTTTGCTGTGCTTTAGGTTAATAGGTTTGAGATTAGCATCTATCTGTCTTGAAGGTGATTAAATGAATGAGTAAAACTACTATTCTTCAGAAAGAATTTAAGTAATGACAAACATAAAATGTATTACAGTATTTTTTTTATTTTCTGGCATGAAAGAACAGATCTAGTATTGATAAACGTATGTAATTTAATAATATAACCCAGACCTAACAAAAATATATATATTTTGCCCTAAAAAAGAAGTCCTAGACTTCACTACATGCTATTTGTGTTTTCTGGTAACCTCCTTTAGTCTCGACAGGACAAAATTTGATGTGTTGCTTGTGCTGGAAAACACGCCTTTTCTAATGCATTTTATTCTGGTTTATTTTGCCTAAAGAACTAAAGTTTTATTTCAGATTTTTCTCTTCCCTTGGATCTCATCTGCATTTTATCTTTGACTCATTACACTTTTATCATTAGTTTTCACTGGTTGATTATGGGTCAGTTTATGACTGGAATATGGATAGTACCCCAAAAATATGTAATGAAACCCCAACTCATTGCTCTGAAATGCCAGTTCCCAAGTGTGTTTTTAAAATTCAAGGCACATTAATGTTGTCTAAGCACCTCTGTGTAGCCAAAGCAGGCTTGGAATGACTTTGAATCCTACCATTTGAAGGTACTGGAGTGATTACAGTAGAAGTTCTGCTTTTTGTCCAACTTCTATACCCATTTAATGTAACAGATTTTGAGAAAGGGTTTCTTATTTTTACATCATGCTGATATAATTAATTCAAGCTCTGTTTCAGACATATATTAGTATGACATACTGTGTGAAAATCATGTTGCCTGGGAGTTTTGCATGTGAAGGGACTGTAATTTCTGATCTTGAATTATCTAATCTTGAAGCAGTAGTAGTTGTGGTAAAGGATACTCAGTAGCTGAAATATGTTCTAAAATCCTGAACACTTTCAAATTTCACATTCTTTTAAAAGTTATTTGAAAAATCACGTGTGAAAAGACTAGCAGAGTTTATACCATTAAACATGAACAAAAAGCATTGTCCTTCGGCTTGCAAGATATATATTTGCTTTCAAGGGGAGCTCTAATATTTGCCATCTTTAACTGAATGAAATCACAGATACTTTTACATGTGGATTTTATTATAAGAATTGGTTTATAAGCCTGCTATTTAACATGATTATATGAATTACGAACTGTGATTTTATTTTTTTTATAATCTCTGTAGAGCTTGCCATTATTTTTACATGTCTGTGTCTGGCATTATGCACCTTTGAAATTGTGCCAGAAATATTTATTGTCCTATTTCTGGCACTCTGGGACTCTGTGGTTCTGTTTGGTTTCCAACCAGAACAAGGCTTATTAGCAGATCCAGTTCTTGGTACTTTGCTGAAAATAATTTTGTATGTAAATTTAATACTTCGTTAAAGTAAGCTCTTGTAACAATCAGGAGTATGTATGATATGCATTTAACGTAGGTAATGTTCTATCTACCACTTTGAGCAGTTATCAGAAGCAAAATGTATGTACTAATTAGAACTTTCCTTCTCATTGCTTGTCTCCTCCAGCTTGACTAATAAGAAAGCATTAAAATGCACTCAGGTTCAGCAGAAATGGGACACTCTTCCTGCACTTACCTGTGCTCTGCACACACATGCATTGCCCTGGAAGGAAGACTTGCTGCAGTGAGAACAGCACATTTTCATTCACCTCTTGAATCACATTTATTTAGTTCCAAATTCCTTTATTCTTATTCAAGTAAAAATCCTCTGAAGGTCAACAGGAGTTTCATTCAAATTACTTCATAATTTTGCCCTCATTTTGTTGGATTAGTTTCAACTTTGCCCAGTAGGCACAACCATTTTAAAAAGACTTTTGGAAAGTATTCTTTATTCTTTTTAGCTTCAAGGAAATAGATGTTAATAAAATTTAAGGATGTACTTATGTGTTTATTAAAGAGGAGGAATCCTGTTGAATCAGAACCCTAATTTGTTTAAAGAGCAAACTGCTCCAGGAAGCAAAAATAATATAACTGGGTCAAGTATTAGTACAGCTCAAATATTTTCAGTGAGAATAATCATGCTTTCACTCGGAAAACAGGGAAAATTGATTTAGTATGCTTTTTACAGAACACTTAGTTATTGTTATACAGTCATTTTTATAACTATAAACATAAATTACTCATTTTAGCCATTAAAGGGTCAGAAGTTTGAAGTCATGCCCATCAGGGAAGGGGATGTACTTGTATGTGTATAAAACTTCACACATGATTTGAAGCATGATTTATCTCAAATAGAGGCAAAACCATCTTTCTGCTTCTCGTGTGACAATTTCACACTAAGCTTCTTCTGTTTGTTCATGAGATCTTAATAACAGAACAGACACGTGCATTTCAGTATTTTATAAGAAGTCACTTTCAGTGTGGTAAGAAAATAATCCAAAGCTTAAGCATGTTCCTAAACATATTGCCAGAGATGTGTAGTATTCAAATGAGGAACAGCCGTCACTCCTGCTTTAAACTTGGTGGTCTTTCAAGTATGGAAAAGTTCACATTCTAGGGTATCAGTTAAGAGGTTTAAGACGGAAATATATTTATGTTTTTATTTATTTGTTTATTTAAAGGGTTTAAATGTTTACATCTGCCACAGAACAATAATCAGCAAAATAACCATAGAAATAATAATAGTAACAATTGTAATAATAAGTAACAACAATAGTAGTGTAACAATAGTGGTAGCAGCAGTGGCAGTGATAGCAGTGGCAATAGCAACAGTAAGTAGTAGTAATAATAGTAAAAGTAATAATAATTATTAATCAAAAGTAAAGGTCTTAATCACAACAAGAATACTTTCTGGACTGGAAAGTATTCTTGGCTTTTTCTGATGACTGTATGCAATGTTGAGAATTTTTTGTATGAGCCATTCACTTGAAATTATATCTTTTGACTTAATGGTTTATACACATCTTTTTGAGGTAATAATTTATTGGAAGAGCCTTAAAAAAGGGCTTAATGAAAGTCACAGAGCATTCAAATGCCTTGCATGATAATACACTGAAAGGCTCAGGGAATTAGAGGCCACTGTAAGAACACAGACATCTGACACTCCAAATGTTACAGTTGGATTAGAATATCGAAAGAAACGTATACTATTACATATAAAAAATTAAATCAAAGCTATAATATCTTTCTCGGCGCCATTGTTGCAGAACACATTTCTAAAGCACATCTTGCCAAAATATGTCACTGAAGTCACCCTGCTTTGGGAGTGCCACTTTTTTTATATGTATTGAAATTATTTAAATGTCACGAATTAAACATAGTTTATTTGGCTAATCCATTTTGAAGCCTTTCTTGCAGCTTCCAATTTATATCTGCCTTGTGGCTTCAGGCCTCAGCTCTTTGTAGCTCTGTGGTTCTCTCTACTAGGGCTCTGTAAAACAACTTTCTCTAGCTCTTTTCCCAGTCCCAATTCTAACTGAAACTTACAACAAAAGAAGACAAGAAAATAGTCTGGAGTCATCACAGTCAGTCATGTCAGTTAAGTACAGGCCTGATGTAACTTTTATTACAGATATGCCCACACAAAAGTTATTAATTACATATGTATTTTCTTGCTTTGGTTAAAAAAAGTTCCTAAATTACTTTATAAAATATATTATAAATATAATATAAATATAAAGTATAAATAAACACAATTATATACATTTTCCCAAAGCTGAATTATGCAGGACATTCACAAATGTGTGAAATGTGTCATTTATAAAATGACAGTGAGCACTCATTCAGTTCAAGATCCAGAGAAAACAGATTCCAGGCCCTGAGGCACATGGTCCACTGGTAACTAGATTAAATTTTGTCTTCCACTAACACCGCTGATTGAGGTACATTCAGCTGAGGACGGGGTGTAAGGGCACTGCAGCCACCCAAAAGCTGACACTCACTTCATTCCATTAGTGGTGGTAGAGTAGCTCTGCAGGTGGAGAGCAGAGCAAGGAGTGCCTGGACTGTGTCCCTAAGAACTTGGGCTTGCTTTGATCACTGAGGTGCCCACAGGGCATGAGGAAGTGAAGTTGTGCTCTTGAGGAATTCCCTGTGGTGTAGAGAGATGAGCACAGAGGGCTGACTCAAACCTAACTGGGACACAGTACCTCAGTTTCAATCTGAGCAATGCAGCAAATGGCAGCATCTAATTCCCAACAACCATGACATGAAAGAAATGGTGAGATGGCAAAGAACACAGTCAACAGTGGTTTGAGTGGTGGAGTTTGTCATCTTTAGGCTATCTATGTACCTTCATTTTCTGCAGTCAAATCTCCATTTGCAATGTAAACACAGGTTCAGTTTCAGCATCTAAAAATTCACAACATCTACATGGGCTCACCAGCCAGAGAAGTCCAAAAGAGTCTGTTTTAAAATGCTAATTAAAAACCGCCAAGTAAATACGGTTAGGAAACATTAAATTTCTCTTAACAAGCTAGCATTTTCCTAGTGACAAACCAACCCATATATTTATTTAGAAAAATAAATTGGACTACTAGGCTACGTATATTGTTAAAATATAGGAGTGCTACGAATGATGCCATGGGAAAACTCTTCTTGAAGGTGATCTAGGGTGTGAGACCAAAACATTTTAAGGGAAGTTTATTGTTTGGGGTTTTTTTAAATAAGTTTGTTGTTCAGTGTTCTACATATAGAGGGACTGAAAGTGCTAAATGCTGTCTATGATGCTGGGGAAGATTCTGAAGATGTACTCTGTTGTTGGAGTGGTTATGTAGAGTCAGGTTAAGCACCAATCACACTGATATTGAAGG
Organism: Lepidothrix coronata; assembly: GCF_001604755.1. Taxonomy (NCBI): domain Eukaryota; kingdom Metazoa; phylum Chordata; class Aves; order Passeriformes; family Pipridae; genus Lepidothrix; species Lepidothrix coronata. Next base: position 8,257,023 of record NW_016690187.1, read on the forward strand.
GTTTTGAACAGACTTTATTTAAGAGTTTCAAATACTCTGTAGGGGGCAGTTTTGAACCAGATTAATGGAAATTTGAAGCTGACTGACTCGAAGTTATGTTTTTATACTCAGTTTTTTCATCCTCACCAGCAACATGGGCATAATATCCTTTTTTTAGGTAGATCTTGGTGCTTACACAAACAGGTAGCTGCATACTATCATATAACACCACACAGCTGAGAGGCTTGTCTGTAAGTAAAGTTCAGTAATGGTAGCTAACAATTCTTTTTTTAAACTGTCAATTAGACAGATTCATAACTGAACAGCAGTGATTAGAACTTCATGGAGTAAGCCTGCATAAAAAACCAGCTCTGCAAAAGGGCCCAAGGACAGAAGTAGAGCTTGGGATCTCCCTCACAATTCTGGTTCAGTCTTGAATCAGGGCTGAATTTTGTAGTGACTTTAAAGTATTAAAAAAAAAAAAAGGAAAAAGAAAATGAAAAGGGAAAAAAAAGAAAGAAACAACCTCTTGGAGACATCAGTATTGCCCACAGCATTTCAAAATGCCTTTAAACACAGTATCATCATTATTTGCATTTATTTTGAATGGATATTGTGCTACAACATGGAAAAAGATGTCAGCACACTTAAATATGTTAGCTTAAAGATGAAGATTTTAATCAGATTCTCTCCAGCAACATGCCACTTAGAAGTATCAAAACCAGAAATGGACTATTTATTTAATCTGTAATACTAGCTGTATTTAATCTGAAAATTATTCTCTCAGCAGAATGATAGTCCTTAGTACAAGGATTTAAGTAGAAGTGACTCTAGAGAGCAAGCTGAAGAGAAGGAGCGGCTCAGTCACTGAGTCTTTTTTCCACTTGGAAAGGAAGGAATAGTCTAGATCTCAATGAGGAAAATAAAGCTGTAGATCTAGGTCACCTCTGTAATTGATAGGGGAGTATTTCTAGTATAATCAGTGACTCTGCACTGACTGCCATTATTTTGATTCAAATGAACTCGAAGCCCATTCTAAACCATGATACGCAGATGAAGTTGTTACTTAGCTGATACTGTAACTAGCTGATAATACAAAGTAGCTAGATTCACTCTGAACACTGGCAGAACCTAAAAGGATTATTTTCCCAATGTCAAAACTAAGAATGAATGCCTGGCAAATGATCAGACTCAACAGCTCTACTACTGAAAGCTTGAAGCCAATTGTGTTGCCTGGAAAGGTAGTGGAATATCTTGTTTGTCCTCTCCTAGCTTAAAATCCTTGCCTATTCTGTTTGAATTTGAATTATTTTCAAAATTGATGTACAGGGATGATGTTAATTTTCTTCACAGCAGCCCATATGCTGCTGTTTGTTGTATTCTGTGACTAAAAGCACTGATGACACAGCAATGTTTTGGTCATTGCTGAACAGTACTTGCACAGTGTTGAGGCTTTATCTTTTTCATGTTCTGATCTCTTAGTGAGTAGGCTGGGGATAGGCAAGAATTTTGGGAGGAGAACAGCCTGGACAATAGACCCAAACTGGCCAAATGCATATTCCATACCACATAACATCATGCTCAGCAATAAAACTGGGGTAGCAGAATAAGAAGGTAGGGGAGTTTGTCTTCCAGGGTATAATTGCTTGAAGACTGGCTGGGCATCAGTCTGCTTAGGGCAGGTGGTTAGTTATTTCCCTTGCATTGTTTTTTTTTTTTCTTTCATTCACTTACTAAACTTTCTTTTAACCCAACCCATGAGCTTTCTGACTTTTACTCATCCTAGTATGTCCCCCATCCTCCTGAGGGGGAACAAGCAGGAGGTTGTGGGGGTGTCTGCCTGCTGACCAGGATCAACTACCACAACTGGATAAACCCTAACATGTGTAGAATGTCCTATGATGCACTGTTATATACAAGTTCGACAATGCACGGTCAGCTGCAGGTGTACAGCTTCTGCATAGGAATTTCTACTTCAAGGCACTCTGAAGGACTTTCTTCCACATCTGTGCACACGCACCCACCTGCGTAACTGTAGTGGTGAAACTTCTGAGCAAGGCACCGGAGACTTTGTCAGAAACACAGTGCAAACAAAGCAAGTGTTCATTGTTCCTCTGTTTTCTCGGTATGAGGCAGGTGGTGGGTGTCAGCCGCTTAAGAAAACTGATAGAGGACCAAGGGAGAGGAATGCTGTTATTACAGCAATGTAAATTGAAGAAGTACAGAGTTCTGCTTCTCTCCAAAGATGTTCAACATTTGCCGACTGGAACGAAAGGGACAGTGAGAGCATCCCCCTGCTGTGACCCTCAGGGGACTCCAGCGTCCGCCTGGAGAGCACACGCCCAGCACGCTTCCTTTGTCAGCACCGCTTCATCTGCAGAGCGCCAAGAGGCCGGGGCAACCCCCCACATGACAGCCTGACCCTCACGTTCCTCGGTTTTAGCGTTAAAACACCTTTATTTTCTGCGAACAGGGACCAGCGAGAGCCGCAGGAGGACGTTGACCGCCTCCGCTTCGACTCTCCTGGGCACAGCCACCCGAGGCACCGTGACACCGCCCCGGCCGGGCCTCGAGGCGCGGCGGGAGCGGCCGGTCGGGCACGGCACGGTCAGGTAGGGCACGGCACGGTCAGGTAGGGCACGGCACGGTCAGGTAGGGCACGGCACGGTCAGGTAGGGCACGGCACGGTCAGGTAGGGCACGGCACGGTCAGGTAGGGCACGGCACGGTCAGGTAGGGCACGGCACGGTCAGGTAGGGCACGGCACGGTCCGGTCCCGCGCGGTACAACCGCCCAACCCTCCCCGGCCGCTCCCGCCATTCCCGCCACACAGTGCGCCCGGCCCCGCCCCGCCCCTGCGCACCCCGCGGCAGCGCGGCGCTGATTGGCTGCCGGGGCCGCGCGGGGCCTGATGGGAGCGCCGCGCGGGCGGCGGGGCCCCTCCTGCGACGGCGGCGGCGGCGGCGGCGGCGGCGGGGATGCGCGGCCCGGCCCGCGGCAGGTACGTGCTGCGGGGGATGCCCGGCCCGGCCCGGCCCCGGCGAGGCGGCGGGAGAAGGGCGCCCGGCGCTCCCTGTGACCGGAGCCGGGGCTCGAAGCGCAGCAGGGCGGTCGGTGCTCTCGCCCTCCTCGCCGTGGGCAGCCGGGCGACGGCCGGGGTGCAGCCTCGGGGGAGGGAGCCGCCGGCCGCGGGGAGGGGGCGGTGGGGCCCTGCTGGGCCCGCCCGGGCGCGGCGGTGCGGCGGCGCCGTGCGCTGTCCCAGGGACCGGCCGGGGCCGCCCCCGAGCTCCGCCCGCCCGCCGTGCCTGGGGCTCGCTCGCTCCCCCGGCCCCGGCGGCCGCAGGCTTCGCACCAGGGCTGGGCTTCAGAAAGAGCGCCTGACCCAGCCACTCCTCGCTCCACCGCTGTGCAGCCCATATGGGAACTAATTTGCCTTTTTAATTAAGGCTCTACAAAGCGTAAGACCTCTGTAGGCTGCTTCCGAACAGGAACAGCTGAAAGCCTAGTTTAAATGGGAAAAAAGTTCAGTGTCGTGTTTTAACTGGGAGGACCTAGAACAGGCCAGCAGTACGTGCTGGGTGATGCTTTTGCTTTTCTTTTGCCTGTTTCCTTGCCCTCGGCACTCGTAGTTGGAGAAACTTTATGGTCCCACCGGAGGTTTCTGAGGTCAGTAAATTGTGGGAGAACTGGAGATTCAATTTGAACGGTAGAACTTGTGTTCTTTGTAATGATAAATATCTAAAAATATTTACATAAAATGAAGTCACTAAGCTTACAAAACCCCTCATTTAAAAAGCATTGCCCATTCCTTCAGGGGAAAGGTCCGTATGTCTGTACGCAAGGCCTTGATGACAAGTTTCTAACTTCCTTTTTTTTCTTTTAGTATCTTCTCTTGACGTTATTGAGTCTTGAATTTCAGCATGTCAGTTATTAAAATTTACTTGGGAGACTGATTTTTTTTGAGAGCTTTTAATCTTAAAACATTATCAACAAGCTTGAAGAAATTTGAGACTGACTTGATAAAAGTGAAATGAGATCATCAAACTATTTTCTCCCTCTTGGTGGATGGGTTGGTGGATGACTTCCGTAATCAAGCATGATTCATCCCTCTTTCAAAGAGAAATGTTTTTTTCTGCTGTGGTACTCTTAGTCTGGCACTTTTGCTTTTTAATAACTTACATGTTTTGGGAGTAGAGGAGCTCCTATCAAGAAATAAATTTTTTTTTTGAGAGAGTCAGGTAATGAAATTGGTAGTAGTGTTTTCTTAAGCTTCTATATTAAGTGTTTTTTAACAATTTTATTGTCTGTTTTAAGCCCCGGATTAGGAAATATTGCAGCTATCTTACTTGTGTATTAAATCAGTGATAACGTTTGTGGAAGTAAGTCCAATTGCAGTAGTGCTTAGTGAGTGGAATGCACAGCTCAGTGCTAAAGAAGTGTAGTCTTCAGAGTGGGAAAAGTGCTATGTAATTATTTGTTGGTTAGAGCATGGGAAGCAAGCAACTTGTGGAAGGAGAACTCTTGCCATGGGTGGTTACTATGTGAGGGATAGGTATGTGGAGTGGTAGATCAGGAAGAAGGAGGAGAGTTTGAAGCCGCTGAAGACAACCTGTGTTGTCGTGTCAAAAAAAAGAGGGAAGAAAGGAAAACATCTGAGGCGCTCCATAGAAATCGTAAAAAATTCTGTATCTCCGAACTAAGGATTCAGTGACCGAACTGTAAATGTGCATCTAGTGGCCCTAATCCCTTAATACCTCTTTGGGGAAGGGTTTTGGGAGTATTACTGACTTGCAGAGCAGCGCATATAAAGCCTGTCATCATCATAAATCTCGTAAAATCATATGTACAGTGACAATTGTCAGACCCATTTCTCTTCCACCTATTTTCCAGCTATTTTAAAAACACTTGTGTAGAAATAGCACTGTGAATGTGTTATTGATAAAAGTTGGTGTGACCAATATCTCAGGGATAACCTGTGCTCAGAAGATCCTCTAACACTTCTACCGCAGATGTTCTCAAACTATGGCTTGAAGGAAAGTGGCACACACAAAGACTGCATGAGCATCTCTGTCACTTATGTCCATGACTGAGAGCTACCATTGCTCCTAACAGTAGTGGCAATGCTGGGGAAGCAAACTAGATTTGGGAGCCTTGTGCTAGTTTTACAGACTTCTTGATTGGCTGTGTTTTATTACAAAACAATAGGAAAGCTATCTGTCTCTGTAGAAATACTTGGGAAGAAAGTGTCTGCTCACATCTACTGCAATACCATCGTGCAAAAGCTCACTTGTATCTGCAAAGGGGCAACTGTGTAACATTCTCTGCGTTAGATTGTGTGTTTGAAAAAACCCCAACCTGCTGTTTTACTGAGGTGAGTTGCTGTAGTAGTGATTATTTTGAGAATTTGCTCAAGAGCCCAAGGGGTAATAGTGCTTTTTCTGTAGCTCACCTCTTTGTGCTGGTAATTCGGCAGCAGCAGAGCTAATTTGCCCATCTGTTATAGCTTCCTTTTGGCAGCACTTCAAATACGGATTTCCTTATTTTTAAGGATTGGTTTCTGAAATCACAGGGCCTCTAGTTCTGGATTCTGAAGCCTTGGCTTTCTTAAAAGGTGAGGAGGTTACCATACTACAGTAGTGTTCCTGCTAGTGAGTGGTCTATATTAATTTGTTCTAACAGCCTTAGACAATTTGAAAACAAATTTGGATTTTTTACTGAAGGTAACTTAATAAACGAGATAATATGTGTGCCCAGCTAGATCAGTGCTTTGTTTCAATAAGTCTTACTGTTTCATTCCAGAATGAAAAAGGTTTGAACCTCGGTTGGTGAACCCCCAGTTTACTGTTGGTGTTGTTAGGAACTGATTACTTTTTCATTCACTAGGTAAAAAACTTGTAAATTAGATGAGCAGAAAGAAATTCTGCTACACTGAGGTTCAAAGTCAGTTGATTCCAGCTACCTTCTGATAGAAAGTTGCTACACTTTTGTTTCAGGAACTTAGACCTAGGTCATTGAATTAGTGTTGTTCCAGGGTTCCAGGTTTGTGTAGGGTGACGTGAGCTGCTTTTGCACCTTTGGAACTGTTGGAGTCATTTGGTGTGCTGATAATGCACTGTGGGTTGTGTACAGGGAAGACTTGCCAATGTACTGCTTTCGTTTAGCAAGTGAAATCTCTTTGAACCTGATTATTTGAACTTAAAACAGATCATACCAAAGAACAACAATAGTGCTGTCCAGTACATTCTTTTCGATGGTGGCGTAAAAAGGAAGTAGATTTATTTGATAAATTTTCTCACAAACAGTAGGATATTATTGCTGGATGCCTGGACTGACAGCTGAAAAGGAACACTGAGTTATGCTTATGGGCAGCAGAGGAAATAACTGGAAATCAATTTCTTAAATAATCCTGCGCAATAGTAAGTTTTTAAAATTGTTATTCTGCTGGAGGGTTTTGATGGCTCTTCTAGCAGTAATTTTGTGTCTCTGTTTTTGAGGACTCCAACTTGATTAAGTATTTCCAAAGTAAAAATAAGTTTGGCCTCATCAGGGCTGATCAACTGGCTTACAAGATGGCCTCTGAAACAAAAAGCTGGATGTAAAAATAACACATAGGTAGATAACTAGAAAATGGCTTTATGCAATATTTTGATTTCTTTAGATGTTGAAATGAATTTGTGAATCTTCAATATGCTATTAGATTGCTCCTAAGCGCTTAATGCTTTATTTATAGCTGTGAATTCTCGTAGAAGATTGATAGCTCTGCCAACATTTGTCCACAATTGAAGATGGGTGGATTGATTTCGAGATGGAGGGTAAGTAAAATCGTGTAACAGGATAATCTTCTTTAGTCTAGAAGATGGGAGTACCTAGGGCATGTTTCTTAATGCCTATTGCTTGACTGTTATTGCTAAACTTTTCCTATGAATGTCATTTAAAAATCCAGTAGTGAGACATCCCGTGTCCAGAAGTATTCTCTCCACTAAACTGTGAAACTGTGTTGTTGTCTTTTATTTCCTTTGCTGTATCAGTCTGGCACTGGCTTGGTTAACTTACAGAAAGAGTTAAAACTGAATTTTTATAAGTCTGAATAGTTTTGTGGTCCTTCAGCAGGATAGATACTGCAGCATCTGTGACTTGAAAGATTGGTGGCTTTTTTAGGTCAAAATGAGATACATGCGGAATATCATTCTGTTTTAACACATATTTTGGTAGCTACTTACAAGTCTGTCTTCCTATCTGCTTTTGTTGGCTTGTATGTTATTGAGGGGTGTACTGAGTTTATGAGGAAGAAGAGGCATGAGATTTTTGACTACTCTCCTGGCAGGTGTGATTTGTTTGAGTCTAATTGCTTATTAGCAATTGACTGTTGAGCTTCCCATACAAAACTCCTTTAAAGATGAAAGTTTAGGTGAAATATCAGTTTTGTGTAAGGGAAGCTCATTTTCATGGTGATGCGGTGTGGGCCGTGGTTTTTGAATTTGTGGTGTGAAGGGTGGGGAAAGATTATGGCTTGATAGTTTTCAGGAATTAGGAAAGCTTCCTAGAAGGTGGATTTCAAGTTGCTCCTAAGGGGATTTTACTGGAGATAACATTTATTTGCAGTTGCTTATGATTTATTTAGACCATGTGTCTTTGTGTAGAGTGAAGAGTAATAAAATGCTGAAGTACTCAGGTTAGGGCTTCCTTTATATGTTCTCTTTGCTTTGCCTGTTTCCTCCACTCATCAATTCTGTTCTTGTTTTGCTTCCCACCCACACATTCATTATTGGTGTATGTGCATTATAGGTTTTCATCCTTTGTGATGTAGGAGAGGAACCTTTAGTTAAGAGTAATACCAACTCTTAAAATAGTGATTGATTATAATCCCTTCTATTTGTCACTATTGAAGTAGGAAAACTTCTGACCTTTATGTAAAACAGATAATGTATTAATCTATTATGAATGTCTTTTTGTTAGGAAACTGTTAAAGTACAGTAATCCTCAAAAATCTGACTTTTTTTAAAAGTGAGATTAATATCTTTGTTCTTTCTCTTGTAAGCAGGCAAAGCCATCCACTGTAGAAGTATTAGAAAAAATAGATAAGGTATGTGTTTGCTTTTTAGTGTTTTGTTTGATTTTTTTTTTTTTAAGAAATATGCATCCCTTTTGCTGGCCATGTATTTCTTTCACATTAAGCAAAACACTGTAATGAAATTTTAAATTATTTTGGTAATTATTCCAGTACTAGAGATTCTGAGTTTCAGAGGAATTGCTACCTTTTCCCCCCTTACTATTAGTCATTTAAAAAATACCCATACTGTATAATAGATAGTAAGAAACTACAGTTCAACTATTTATTTAGAGAGCTTGAAATAGGAATGAATGTGAAGCTGCCTTGATTACACAATTATTTATCACTACTGGTTAAAGTCCCATGTCATGGAAAATGTCACTAATACTAAGTTCCGTTCATCAGGTTGATTAGAAAAGCTTCAATGTATGGTTTTATGTGTAGAAGTTGTAACTGTGATAGAAGTAAGTAAGGTTAGGGGCAGAATAACTGAATAGGTGGTTCAGTAATCAATTGTGATTTTTTGCCAGCATTTGTGACAGATGTCTGCACTCTATGGGGAAATTAACTGTTTTGAAGTATGCTGCTGATATTTTTTGTTTTCCTTATGATGAAAGTGTGAGTACTCCTGTTGTCACTTGAAATACAGTGAAAATGGTTAACACAGCAGAGTGTTGCTCACTCACTTATTAATATGCCAGAAGCATCATAGAGATGTTCAGGATTTCACTCTTAATGTGAGGAAAGTACTGAGAGGAAAACACATGAAATAATGGAGATGTTTCAGCAATTTCCCATGTTAGTAGTAAAACATTAGAGGCATTTAAAATTCCACAGGTGCCTACCTGATGAAAGTTTTAAGATGCAGAGTATGGTAGCATTGATTTATGTCAATGTAAAGATTGCCATTCTTAAGGTATTAGCATTTTTCACTTGTCCCACCCAGATATACTAGTACATTACAATTGTGAAAAAGTGCTGATTTGTAACATTTCTTTCCAATTGCTAATACAGTGCAGGTAGCCCATATCATAATCTTAATAGCATGGTGTATTTATGCTATG